>NC_041389.1:282049801-282079530 GCF_002162155.2 Triticum dicoccoides
ATATATATGTCATATGTATACATCCAGGTATTGGGTACATCCCCGCGAGCTCGTCGACCGGCGACTCGGATATCCAAATACATACACATAGAGTATATATATTAGAGTATATATATGAACTCTAGGTCGCGCCAGGCCTTGTCATGTTGTATATATACTAGCCATGCCCGCACTGCACCCTGTCGATATGTTGTCTATATATAGGACTTTTGAAATCGAAGAACAATAACGCATTATAATTTTTACTAATATATATTAACTTTTCAGCTCAGTTAACTACTCTCTTCGTTCTTAAATATAAGTCTTTTTAAAGTTTTAATATAGGCTACACATGGATCCACATAGATATAGTATAGAGTATAGATTCACCATTTTGCTCCCTAAGTAGTTCATATTAGAATCTCTAAAAATACTTATATTTAAGAGTGGAGGGAGTACCATTGAATTACCTACATTAATTCAATGCATTATTAAAAACTATTGGTTATTGAAAGAAAAATAAAAGAAGAACGTCGTCAATATCTCTGACGCGTGCCCTTGTCCTCCCCTGGTCCGCCCGTCTGTGGCACAGATGACTTGGTTGAGCACATGTGGACTCACATTGACAACCGGTAGATCTATCGGTTTAATCTCTTTTCAAGCAAACAAATTTTGATTGGGTTGTAAAGACTTTTTGATATTGTTTTCATTTCGATTGGGTTGTAACACTATTTCGGATATGGAACTATTTACAATGCTTAATTTGAACAATTTGCTATGCTTGATTTTAGTATATGGCCTCTGACAAGCTGGATGCGGCAGAAATTCGGTCACACATTAGACGCACGCCTGACACATCCATAAATTCGGGCGGACACGGCCTCATTGCCACCCCAAACAGACAAAATCCGGATAAAACGGATATCCGTTTAGGGTCGTGCGTTGGAGTTGCCCTAAGATATATATTGCAAAGGACAAAAATTGAAGAGTGATTGGATCATCTATGCAGAGACGCCCCCCGTAACCTCCTCCCCCCTCCCCTCGTGCAGCGACGCTGCACCGCACCGGGGCCAACCCGTCAAGCCTCCTTCTCCTTCCCCCAGCAAACGACCCTCTCGCCGCCGCTGCGAGGGCATCGCAGGCTAAGCCTGCAGGCCACAGCGGTGGCGGCGGAAACCTTCCTCGGTCGGTGATCTGATCTGGGTGGCGGCGACCCACTCCGGCCGATTCAAGGGCGGTGGCGCAGGCCGGCGGCGACCAGGGTTGTGGTGCTGGCGGCGGCGACGAAGGGATCACGTCGGCGGCTAGGGTGCCCGATCTGGATCCCTTTCAGATCTGGGTGGTGGTTCCCCGAGCCATCGTGCACGCCCTTTGTTCCGGCACGGCAAGCGGCCTCTGGACTAGGCCCGCGACACGAGGATGTTGGGGGCTCCGGTCCTGGGTGTGGAGGTGGTGGCCATCTTCTTCGCCGGAGGTGGTCAGCTAGATGGTTGTGATTCTCGCATCTAGTCCCGGCGTCAAGTGGAGAGATGAGGCTACCGGTGAAAACCGTGCTATAATCATGGCGGGCGATGGCGGCGTTTTCACGTCATTATCTTGTTGAAGACATCGCTACTGTAGCTTCTATCGACTTGCTTGCGCTGCTCTGGGTGAAAACCTAGACCTGGAGTTTCCGGATCGGACGATGGCGGTGTTTTTGGTGTCGTTTTCCCTCATGGGGCATCATTTTTTAGCAGTGGATGGATGTAGGATTAGAGGATGGATTCTTTGGTGGAGCGGTGCGTCATCTCACTCATTGATGGCGGCGGGTCTCAGTGGCATGGCGCTGTGGTGACTCGGTGTCCGATGCGCGGAAATGGACTCACGCAGGAGGGTGACGCGGTCTGGCGTCATGGTGACGTCGACCGCAGCTAGACTGGGCAAGGTTGATGCAGCAGTGCAGTTCTGAAGATGAATTGGTGGCAGGTGGCTGTGGCGGCCTCATACCCGGCAGGTGTCCTGGTTGAGGAGTGCGCCGGACCGGTGGGTGCCCCATATATAGCCGGCAGGCGTCCTGGATGGGACCTCAGGTCTTAAATGTTAGGTTTGGCTGCGAGGTCTGTTTGGTATTAGGCCCAGACTATCAGCATCCCTTCATCAACTGGATAGGAGTAGCGACAGATGTTGCCTAGACGATGGCTTTAGTTTTACTGTTGTATGACTTTGTAAGGTCTTGCGTGAATAATTAATAAAGTGGTTGCATGCATCATCCAGATGCAGAGGCCGGGGGTCCTCCTCCATTTCTAAAAAAGAAATCTATGCAGAGACGCTCGGAGGCCTCTGTGGACGCGTAAGGGCCGGATTAGCTAGGTTTACATGTAGATACTCATAGCTAGCTGCAGCACCACAAACAAGTCCAACGTATGGTCTTCTAGTGGCCTTGGTCTAGCTTAGCTGCTGCTATGTACGCGTCCGCTTTTTCTATTGCTCTACCTTAGCTACTAAGCAAGTAGTTTGCATGCACCTATTCTAAGCAAGCAAGTATCAATGACCTAGCTTCTAATACACGTTGCCTGATCTTGGTTCTTGCATCTTCGCAGGTTTTGGATCGTGGCTCATGGCTCTTGTATCTTCGTAGGTTTTGGATCATGGCTTGTTGCTGGATTCGGAGCAGACGGAGGTTTGGTGGCATAGGATGGGGACCGGAGGAAACTTTGGTTGGCTAGGCCGGTCCAGCATTGGCGACGTCACTCGACGCTGTTACCCTTCGTGGAGGCGAAACCATGGTCTCTCCTATCCACCTTCGAACCCCTCCCGGACGAAAGTCCAAAATTCAGTCTGGATTGGGTAGCGACGACGTCCTGCGCGTCGTATCCTTCATGGAGGCGCCGTCTTGGGAGGACCTGCTGTTCGGGGGAGATATGTTGTGGATGGTGGGCTCCGAGTACCTCCAGCAGTGGCGACGGTGTGGAGGTTGCCAGGTGGTGTGGTAGTGTATCCACTTCATAGATGGCGACAAGTTTTGGCGGCATGGTGCAACTGCATATCGACGACGGATGCGGCTGGATGGACGAGCGCAGGGCGGTGGAGCTGTCTGGCGCCATGGTGGCGTCGACGACAGCGAGACCGGGTAAGGTAGATGCAGCAGTACAACACTGAAGATGGATTGGTGGCAGGTGGCTGTGACGGTGGCCTCATACCCAGTAGGCGTCCTGGTTGAGGAGTGCGTCGGACTGGTAGGTGCCCCATACCCGACAGGCGTCCTGGTTGGGACCTCAGGTCTTAGATGTTAGGTTTGGATGCGATGTCTGTTTGGTATTAGGCCCAGACTATCAGCGCCCCTTCGTCAACTGGTTAGGAGTAGCGATAGATGTTTCCTAGACGGTGGCTTTAGTCTTATTGTTGTATGACTTTGTATGGTCTTGTGTGAATAATTAATAAAGTAGTTGCATGCATCGTCCAGATGTAGAGCCCGGGGGTCCTCCTTCTTTTCTAAAAAAAACTTCTAATGCACGTACATGCATGGCGCCCTGGGACAGGGCGTCATGCTACTGAGCATGGCGCCTTGCCTAGGGGCGTCATGTTGTTTTGTCTGTCCTGGCGTGGCAGGTCAATGTCGTTTCCTGGCGCCTTTGACAGTGGCGTTATGTAGTCTAGCATGACACCCCCGGTACGGGCCTCGTGCAGGAAGGGCCATTTTGTGATATTTTTTAAGGGTCCTGATAACACCCACACGTGTGGCATATTAAACATTTGCCCACACATCGTGTGTGGCGTGGCAGGAGGCAGCCACACGGGTTGTGTGTGGGCGAACATTTGAAAGTGCAACTATCCCTGGGTGGTTTTGGTAATTCCTAACAACATATAGTTCATTGAGCTAATGCTATTTCAAGATAAATATTTTAGGAAAGCTTAATGTTTGGCATGACATGGATGAGAAACGTGGACCCCTCAAAATGCTAAGGACAAAAGGATTGGCTCAAGCTCAAAGCACAAGACTCTACATTTTTCATTTTAGTGATCCAAGATCACATTGAGTCCATAGGAAAAGCCAATACTATCAAGAGGGGGTGAGGTGTTGCTTAATGAGTTTCTTGCTCAAAGTGCTTAGTGATATGCTCCAAAAACCATCAACAACTTTCTCACATCCACATATGTCCACAACCAAAAGTCAAACTCGGCCCCACCGAATCTTTCTATCCGGCTCCACCGAGTTCAGTTGACATAGCCACTGCCAGAAACCCTAGTCTTTTTGGTATCACTGATAGGGATCTCGGTCTCACCGAGATGGGATTGTAATTTCTCTGTTTCCCTTCGTAACATTTCGGTCAAACCGAGATGAGCGATCGGTCCAACCGAGATTGCAATGCAAACTCTCTGTTTCCCTTTCGTAACGTTTCGGTCCAACCGAGATGAGCGAATCGGTCCCACCGAGTTTGCCTGACTAATTCTCTGTTTGTCTATTACCAAAATCGATATCACCGAGTTTGAGTAATCGGTCTCACCGAGATTACGTTATGCCCTAACCCTAACGATATCTGTCCCACCGAGTTGACATGTCGGTCCACCGAAATGCCTAACGGTCACATTATGAACTAAATCGGTCTGACCGAGTTTCATGATTCGGTCCCACCGAGTTTGGTAAATTGTGTGTAACGGTTAGATTTTGTGTGGACGCTATATATACCCCTCCACCCACTCTTCATTCCTGGAGAGAGCCATCAGAACACGCCTACACTTCCAACATACATTTTCTGAGAGAGAACCACCTACACTTGTGTTGAGGTCAAGATATTCCATTCCAACCACATAAATCTTGATCTCTAGCCTTCCCCAAGTTGCTTTCCACTCAAATCTTCTTTCCACCAAATCCAAATTCTGTGAGAGAGAGTTGAGTGTTGGGGAGACTATCATTTGAAGCACAAGAGCAAGGAGTTCATCATCAACACACCATCTATTACCTCTTGGAGAGTGCTGTCTCCTAGATTGGCTAGGTGTCACTTGGGAGCCTCCGTCAAGATTGTGGAGTTGAACCAAGGAGTTTGTAAGGGCAAGGAGATCGCCTACTTCGTGAAGATCTACCCGAGTGAGGCAAGTCCTTCGTGGGCGACAGCCATGGTGGGATAGACAAGGTTGCTTCTTCGTGGACCCTTTGTGGGTGGAGCCCTCCGTGGACTCGTGCAACTATTACCCTTCGTGAGTTGAAGTCTCCATCAACGTGGGTGTACGATAGCACCACCTATCGGAACCACGGATAAAAAATCTTTGTGTCAACATTGCGTTTGCTTCCTCAAACTCCTCCCTTTATCTTCATATGCAATTGTTTTACATTCCACTGCTATACTCTTAGAATTGCATGTGTAGGTTGATTGCTTGACTTGTGCTAAGTTGCTAAAATGTGCCAAGAACTAAAATTGGGAAAAGGCTAGATTTTATTTGGTCAAGTAGTCTAATCACCCCCCCCTCCTCTAGACATACTTTCGATCCTACAAGTGGTATCAGAGCTTTGGTCTCCATTGGCTTTGATTTCCATAGCTTTTGGTGGTCATAGCCTTGGTTTCACAACCTAGGAGAGTATGGCGTCTAGCGAGGGAAATTACCACCATAGAGGTCCTTACTTCGATGGTACAAATTTTGCTAGTTGGAAGCATAAGATTAAAATGCATATTCTTGGACATAACCCCGCCGTTTGGGCTATTGTGTGTATTGGTTTGCAAGGTGAATTCTTTGATGGGAGAGAACCGAACCATGAAGCTACCACGGAAGAGTTGAAGATGCTGCAATACAATGCACAAACTTGTGATATTCTCTTCAATGGATTGTGCCCCGAATAATTCAACAAAATCAGCCGTCTTGAGAATGCAAAGGAAATATGGGATACTTTGATTGATATGCACGAAGGTACCGACTCCATCAAGGAATCCAAATTGGATGTGCTTCAAAGTCAACTTGACAAGTTCAAAATGAAGGATGGTGAAGGCTTGCTCTCATCACAAATGAGATTGTCGGCTTAGGAAGTGAAGAGATGACCGATAAATTCATCATCAAGAAGATCCTAAGAGCCTTGGATGGAAAATATTATACCGTGTGCACATTGATCCAAATGATGCCCAATTACAAAGATCTCAAGCCAGAAGTCATTGGAAGAATTGTTGCTCATGAGATGTCACTCAAGGATAAGGAAGAGCTCCACAACAAGTCAAGTGGTGCTTACAAAGCCTCATGTGAAGCTCCCACATCATCAAGTGAGAAAGAAACCTTCAATGAAGAATTGAGCCTAATGGTGAAGAACTTCAACAAGTTCTACAAGAGTAGAAGCAAGGAAAGAAGTTCCAAGTCAAGGTCCTACAATGACAAAAGGTCTTCTAGTCGTGAGCATAATTGCTACAATTGTGGAAGACCCAGAAACTATTCCAATGAGTGTACGGCTCCCTACAAAAGAAGAGACAATTCTCCAGAATGAAGGAGTAGAAGAGAAGAATCACCATCAAGAGAAAGAAGGAGTAGAGATGATCGTTATGAACGAAGACCCTCTCGGAGAAGCAAGGATTCAGAAAGAAAGGATAAGTCATCAAGGAGCTACACGAAAAGAAAACATCAAGCTCATGTTGGTGAATGGGTATCCGGCTCCGACTCCGACAATCACTCCGAAAGAAGTTATCACTCGGACTCCGAATATACTCAAGATGAAGGTGTTGCCGGACTAGCACTTGTGACAACCAACTCCTACGACATGTTTGACTCACCAAATGAAGGAATTGGGAGATGCCTCATGGCTAAAGGTCCAAAGGTAACACACCCCGAGTATGTTGATTTCAATAGTGATGAAGATGATTTGCTAGGAGATGATGATTTACTTGTTTACAACTCTAGTTATGAAAACTATGATGAATTTTCTATTAATCATGCTAATCAAGATAAAACGAATGACGATGATAAGAAGGAGATTAAGCGTTTAACTAAAGAACTAAACACTCTTAAGTTAGCTCATGAAACTACCTTGGAAGATCATCGATAACTTTTAAAGACTCATGAGAAACTACTCTTTGAAAATCTCACCTTGAGCAAGAGCATGAGTTTTTAAAGGCAATCAATGATGATCTTCGCAAGAAAAGTTCTTCTTACATTGCCAAGCGTTTACTCTTGTCTACTTACATGCCACAAGTTAAATCTAACAACAAGTACAAGAAAGATTATTCATCTAGTAGTAACAACAATCATGCTAAATCCAATGTTGTTGCTTCTAGTAGTTCTCTTGATTCCACTAATGATTCTCTTAGCCAAGTTACACTTGAGCAAGAAAATAGCTTATTAAAGGGAATTATAGAGAAAGGTGTTTACAAGAGCCTTGCCGGAAGTAAGCAATTCGAGGAGATTGTACGCAATCAAGGAAGACACCGGAAGAATCAAGGTGTTGGTTTTGAACGAAAGTTCAATGCCAATGGAGTTGAGTGGGAAGAAGATCAATACCCCAAGACAAAGTTTGTTCCTTAACAAGAGAAATACGATCCTACTTTCAAAGGAACACAAGCTCAGGATGATCTTCCACCACAAGACCACAAGCAAAAAGGCAAGTGTAGGTGTCAAAACCGGCGGATCTCGGGTAGGGGGTCCCAAACTGTGCGTCTAAGGCTAATGGTAACAGGAGGCGGGGGACACAATGTTTACCCAGGTTCGGGCCCTCTTGATGGAGGTAATACCCTACTTCCTACTAGATTGATCTTGATGATATGAGTATTACAAGAGTTGATCTACCACGAGATCATAGAGGCTAAACCCTAGAAGCTAGCCTATGATTATGATTGTTCTTGTCCTACGGACTAAACCCTCCGGTTTATATAGACAACGGAGGGGCTAGGGTTACACAAAGTCGGTTACAGAGAAGGAGATCTACATATCCGAATTGCCAAGCTTGCCTTCCACGCAAAGGAGAGTCCCACCCGGACACAGGACGGAGTCTTCTATCTTATATCTTCATAGTCCAACAGTCCGGCCAAAGTATATAGTCCGGCTGTCCGAGGACCCCCTAATCCAGGACTCCCACAGTAGCCCCTGAACCAGGCTTCAATGACGATGAGTCCAGCGTGCAGATTGTCTTCGGCATTGCAAGGCGGGTTCCTTCTCCGAATTCTCCATAGAAGATCTTGAACACAAGGGTCGTGTCCGACTCTGCAAAACAAACTCCACATACCACCGTAGAGAGTACAATATTCCACCAATCTAATCTGTTGACAATTTTTCACAGCATGACATCACGCCACGACCCGGTCATTATTCGAACTGTTTTTCTCAACCTGCTACTGCACATATTGCGAGGTGGTTTCATTGGCACGTCTTGTTGAAGCAGAGATCGTGTCCCCTTATCACGGGATTCTCATCAATACGAGTGTGGGTAACCCAACTGCGCCATCAACACGGTGCTTGGGGAACAAGCGAGTTTATCGGGAAAGTGGGGAGACGCATGGTTTCTACCGTCTTTATAAAGAGATAAGGATTCCCCTTTTTTCACCCACGCCTTCTTCTTTCTCTGCTCATCCATTCTCCCTCGCTCTAGCTCCAGCGCCCAAGTTCTCACCCTCTCCGCAAAGCCATTCCAAGCATGTCCGGAGCGGGAGTCAAGTGGATGGCCTCCTCCGTTAAGGAGGAGGACATCACGAAGCTCCGGGAGGCTGGATACCTGGTCGCAGACATCACGCACCTGCTCCCTACCGAAGGGCAGATCATCCCTACCCCGGAGCCCCAGGAGAGGGTAGTGTTTCACTCTCACTTTGTCCGCGGACTGGGATTCCCCCTCCACCCATTTGTCCGTGGGCTCATGTTTTACTACGGGCTGGACTTCCATGATCTGGCCCCCAATTTCATCCTCAACATCTCGGTGTTTATCGTCGTGTGCGAGGCCTTCCTCCACATTACGCCCCACTTCGGCCTATGGCTGAAGACCTTCAACATGAAGCCGAAGGTGGTGGTCGGCCAGCAAGCAGAGTGCGGAGGCGCCATGGTGGGTAAGATGCCCAATGTCACTTGGCCCGAAGGCTCCTATGTGGAGACCGTGAAGGGGTAGCAATCGGGGTGGTTCTACATCACTGAGCCGCATGACACCAACTGGGCAGCGGCCCCCGAATTTCGATCCGGCATCCCCATGTGGCTCACCTCCTGGAAAGAGAAGGGCTTAGCCTGGGGCTCATCGGTGGAGCTGACCGGACTCCAGACCTGTATCAAAAACATGATAAGCAAGAAAATCAAGCTTGTGAGCATGGTCCAGGTCGTGCTCTTCCGCCGGATCCTTCCGTGTCAAAGACGGGCTTTCAATATGTGGGAGTTCGACCTGGCCAAACACCAGACGCTGCGAGAGCTCTTCGATACAATGCACAAAGACGTCTGGAAGGTGTTGTTCAAGGCCGCCGAGGTACCTCCTCCCATAACCGAGGATCGTGGACTCAGCGCAAAGCGCCCTGCCAATCCGGTAAGCTCTTTATATTTTGCAAGATGTTTCTTTCCCAGTATATTCGTGGGAGGAATCTAAGCCTCCACGTTAATTCAACAGGACTGGGTGGCGGTAGCGGAGCAGGTTGACTGTCCAGCTCCACTACCTAAAGATCCAACAACGGCTCTCTTAACGCGGATGCTGTTTCCAGCGCCCTACGAGGTGCCGGAGAAGAAGGCCAAGAAGAAGGCCACGGGGATCAGGAAAGGTCTCCGGCGGAAGGTTGTGTGGGACTCATCGTCCGAAGATACCAAGGCGCGCTCCTCCAACAAAAACGAGGAGGAGGAAGAAGAAAGCCCCCCCCCCAACCGGGGGGAGGGGGGAAGAAAAGGAAGGTCGCCCCGTCCGGGGAGGCCGAAGGGTCCAAGAAAGGAAGGACCCTCCCTCCGGACCACTCCACCACAGCCGCCTACAGCGACGAGGAGTGGTTGCCAAGGGACAAGCCCCTGGCGAAGTCGTAAGTATCCGGACACTATAATACTTTCGGTATGTATTGTTGTATTGCTTCTTATCATGTCAAATATGACTGTGTAGGCCGGCCAAAGCCCACATCAATTTATCCTCCTCTGATGGGTCCTTGAGTCAGTTGGCGATGAACAACAATTCACTCCCGACGGCCACCTCCCCCCAGCCCGCGGATGACATCGAGGTGCTGTCCCAGAGGATACCGGACCAGGGGGAGACTGTTTTGGAGACGCCCCAAGGCTAAACCCCAGACGCCGGGCACATCGGGGGAAGACCCCCATGGATTCTGATTACGGGGGCCGCATCAAGTTTGGTCCCCATCCAGATACTGCGCTGGAACCTCCAGTGGTTCCGGATTCAGGCAGGCAGCCCCTCACTAAGGAGGGCGAGCCGCCTGTGCCGATGACCTTTGTCCATCCAGAGGCATCGGACAACTTGCTGGAAGCGCTTCGCGGCGCTTCCATAGACGAAGAGCACTGCACCGTCATGAGTGTGGTGATTGAGAAGGTCCGGTCCGCCAAAAGCGGATTGACCAAAGCCTGCGTCAGCCTCCTAACAGGCTTCAAGGTAAGTAATAAAATTATAAGAAAATATCACAGTATAGATAGTAGCCCCTGATGCTCTATTTCGTGTTCGGAAAGAAAGGCCGAACAGAGGATCAAATAACATCCACAGGAGTCTAACAGAATGTGTCTATGTGAATAAGCAGGCATCGCTGTTGGCCGCTGTCGCCCGTACTGCGGAGGTTTCCGGACTGAAGCGGGACCTGGAGCGGACCGAAGGAGAGCTCGGCCTCGTGAAGAGGCAGCTCGAGGAGAACAAAGGTACATAATACCCCGTCTGTATATTGATAAAGAAGGAATGGTTTTAGCTCATAGAAGCGTTATGAATTTCAATAGGGGCCACGACCGAAGTGGCGTCCCTTAAAAAGGCGCTGACCAAGGCCAAAGACAAAGTGGCCAAGGAGCACACCGAGCGCGAAGCAAGAGGCCTGAGTCGGTGAGGTCCAACAAGAGCTCCAGGATTTTGTCAAAAAATATGAGTCCTTGGAGCGTGACTCCAAGACGCAAGAGTCCGAGCTTGCGAAGGCCCTCTAGAGCGCACGGGACGCCAAGATCGAAGCCCAAAAGGCCCTCCAGGAGATTGAGGCAGCCAAGAACATTGTGGCGGGTAAGGCATTCAATATGCAAACCAAGCATGTGAAGGAGACTTTCCTTTTACTTACCCAAATTTGGAGCTCTCCAGGATCGTTCGCAGATCTGCAGCGCAACATATCTGATGCCGCAGAGTTCTACCGAGCTGAAGAGGGGAGCTTGATGGAGAAGTTGTTCTGGTCCTAGTATATTGGGGCCGAACATCCGATGACCTTGAGCGACCAGCTGAAGCAACTGGTCGAACTTCACAAGGCAGTTGAACTGGCCATGAAGGACCTCATAGTCCGGATGTGGCCTGCCGAGCCCCTGCCCACACTACAAAAAAAATACACTTCCGTGATGATACATGTTTGTCACAGTAGGTCGCGTTTTTTGTCATGCATGTACATCCATGACGATTTTATGACAGAATCAACATAGTCATACCTGTGCTATCGTAGAAGTGTTCCATGACATTACCAAAATTATCATCACAGAAGTGTCCACTTCCATGACGATAAATCGCATGTCACAAAAGTGCTTTCGTCAAGGGTGACCGACACATGGCATCCACCGTAACGGAACGCCATTAAGCTATCGAGCCGAGTTTTGGATCCGATAACCCGTTAACAGCCCCGACCAATGGGAAATTTCCACGTGTAAAATTCTTATTGGCCGGACAAAACACGTGTCAGCTCGTCAGTGGGTCAGATAGGCGCCTATGATATGTCGACACGTGCCACGGACCACCACTGGCCCATTTAGCTTACAAAGTCGGCCCGTTTGACTTGGTCAAAAGTTAACGGGCTGGCCCATGAAAAGCCTGTTAACGGTCTCTTCACAAATAGCCCATTTTACGGCCCGTTAACTCACGGCCCGTTAGGCCCTAAAGGAAATCGGCCCAACAACGTCATGTGGGCCGTCGAATATAACACCAGCCCATTTCACTTTTGGCCCATGTATGGCCCACGATGTCTTTTGGCCCATATGAGGCCTTCATATCTTTCGGCCCTTTACAGGCCCACGGTGACTCTAGCCCATAATGAACAGTAATTTTCTTTGTACCCGTTAATGGCTCGTGATTTACATGGGTCGTTTCCATCCTGTGTTAGCTTTCGGCTTATTGACGGCCCATACGTTCTTGGGCTCTTTTTCGGCCCTCGATTACTTTCGGCCCGTGACTGGCCTGTTCCCCTAATGGGCCAAATTCGACCCATGGCAAGAGTCGGCCCGTTACTGGCCTGTTACCCTAATGGGACAAATTCGTCCCATGGCAAGAGTCGGCCCATTTTTGGCCTGTTAACCCGTTGCGCCATTTCCAGCCCGTCCTATATTCTGGCCCATTAACGACCAGTTATGCTTGTGACAGAATTAAGCCTTTGCTGTCCTACGGCTTGTTAACGACTCGTTACCATGCTGGGCCGATACCAATTACGCCCGATTACGGCCCATGTAGACCCATTTATCCGACGGCCCAAGGCCCACCGATTCTACGGCCCTATTGGAGGCCCATTTATCGACGGCTCGTAGGAGACCCATGGATCCTACGGCCCGTAGGAGACCCATGGATCCTACGGCCCGTAGGAGACCCATGGATCCTACGGCCCGTAGGAGACCCATGGATCCTACAGCCCGTATATGGCCCATGGTAGTTGCGGCCACTAGAAAACCAGGGAAAAGAAGACTAGGAAATAAATAAGGCTGAAACTAACGCTAGGCTATTAAGGCGATTGCACAGATTACATCCACTCGGCATCAAAGATCGCCACCAGTGCAAATATAGGGAACACCCTACACTATACAAAAATGGCTTGCTGTTTTCTTCAGCCGGTGGCTGCACGTTAAGAATAAATTTTGTATCGCACCAAAACAAATTACAACTATATAACAAAAGGAAGGTTGGCATAAAACTTAACAGTCTAGCAGATAAATGCACCACCAAAAGTTCAGAAGCTCAGTTCATTTGACCTGACTGTTATGTTTCATGTTGTATTGTCCGATGGAGCACCATAACCCTCGACATCATTTCCATTAGGCTCGTGAACAACATAGCAAATGTCTGATAGTCTGCTTTCAAAACCATGCATATCTTGACGACATCGAACAATGTCTCTCCTTGTTTCACAAAGGGTCTCTGTTAGGGAATGGACTTGTGTCTGGAGCGCAGATACAACATCGCTTTGAGCTTGCATATCTTGATCCTGAGGCAGTTTGGACGATATTGCCTTAACAACCAACCTAGTATTACGCAGGAACGTGCTTTTGGCACTGTTAGTGGACAGGTACTGACCCACTGCAGCAAGAGCTGACATTGCGGTTATAGTTGCCTCGCCACCTTCAGAAGGTGGCGGTTCCACCATTTTTTCCATAGCTCGCTGAAAAGTTGAGGTTTTACATTAGTAGTACCAGAACAGAAGATATTAAGGAGGCAGCAAAACCAAAAAAAATAGCTTTGGTCTATATACAGAACTTATTCTGGTGAACCCATGTAAAATATTAGTTGTATTTTATTGCAAAGTACATAATAAAACCAGGTTCCAAACATATGACCATGTACCATCACTAATGTATTGTCTATTTCTTAACATTGTATTGAGGGCTAAGGATAAAGAGACGAAGTTTATAATACGGTAAGCATAGTATGACATCATTCATATCACAAAATAACTGAGAACAGACAAACAGGCAATTGTAACGTTGTGTGGGCAAGTCCAGCACGGAACTAGATACGGGTCAAGATCAAAGGAACATCACTCCTCTCTTTTAAACCTTGTAAGGTGCAATGATACGCTAAGACAATTGTGTATAAAATTGAAAAGAGTAATAGACATTGGCTGCAAACCATGCAGTTCAAGGCACAAGTCAGAGTAAGTAGTAGTTAAAAGGCATGAGGATTAAGGACTTACAACAGCGGCTTTGACTGGTGTAGTCATGCCCTTCTTCTTGCTGGTGTGACAGTCCTTGAAGATTTCCACAACATTTGGTTCAGGTACTTTTTGGTCCTTGCAGGCTTTCCTCTGCATTTTGAACAAGTCAATATAGATCTGATAATATGGTACAGCGAAAAGAGTGAAACAGCAGCTAATTACAAGAGCCTAGCAGTGTGCAATATAGCTACGAGATCCTGTCGTCTGTTGGAATTTCACTTTCGTACGGTTGGCCTTGTTCTTTGAACAGTTCACCTACAAGAAGATAGATTTGTGTGGCACATGCGTAAATAGGACTTCAACATGTGATCTGATCACATATATATAATGTACCTGATACTTCAGATCAGACCAGTGTTTAACAAGGCCCCTCCAGTCTTCATCCGATATATTTTCCACTGGAGATGTTTGGGAAAGTTCACTGTTAGCCTTGCCTTCAAAGTGAGTTTTCCTCAAGTTATACCGATACTGTCGCAGAGCAGACTTGAAAACATGGGTGCAAGCTTGCCTGGTTGCATCATCTTGGCTATCCAACTTTAACCTCATCTGTTGAAAATTATGGGAGTCTCATTATCAGCAACCTAGAAAGTATGGGACAGAGCAAGATGATATTACTAGTTTCCATACATAACCATACTTACAGATAAATGGTCGAGGAAGGTGTTGAACTGGGTTTCCTCTTTGTCATTCCTGTACTGAATCCATGTTGGGAGGATACGTACATGACACCTAACGGCAACCGCTGCCTCTGATACTAACTTGGCTGACTCTGTAGCATCACATGGCCTTTTTAAACCTGCCTCAAAACGGATCTCCATTCTTCCTCCTCTAGATTTAGTTAACATATCGAGCAATATCCCTCATGTTTGTTTCCTCTTGCGTCTAGGTGCTAGTCCAACAACGAACATAGGAAGTGTTAGTGTACATCAAACTGTGAGACTACATATAAAGAAGCATGCAACTGTAACTTGACTCCAGCAACTACCTTCTTGCTGTTGAAGCTCACAAGGTTCATCTAATATTGCCAACTCGTCTTGTGTCAAGAGTGCTTGGGAAGTAGTGTCAGGTGGCAAGGGATCTTGGGAACGAGCTGCTAGCTCAGTTGACGCACGAGTAAGTCGTGCAGCTGGTAGTACTGTGGTAAGTGTTGCAAGAACTAGGGATGTCTCTGCTTGTTTGGTGGCAGCTATTTGTTTCTGTTTGGCTTTTTTTGCAGCTCGTGTAGCATGGGATGCTGTGTTTGTAGAATTTTCTGCTGGACTTTGACCTTCTATTGCACCATCAGTACCAGCAGAATCTGCAGGATTCATCCGCTTTTCATTCCCTGCCATTTTGTGTTTCTTCCTCTTTCTCTGTGCCATGTTAAGTCAAGCCGACAAGAAAAACGAATAACAATTTAGTTCTTCAGAACAAATTGATGTGTGATGCATACGAACTGAACTTTGATGTTAGAGAACCACATGATAGGAGGATGTAATATGTATGAAAAACAGGACGGAAGAGATAACCAGAACTATGATGTGTAAACTAAGAAGAAGACATTTCACCAAATTAGAAGCAATGCAATGGAAGGTAGACACCATATGAAAGATGCTACAAATATCGCTCTGCCAAGTTAACAGTGTCTCATCATAAATGGCGTTTAAACAAATGTGAAGCAGTACAAGAAATAACACATATGCAAGATGCAAACAACATCACGCTACCATGTTAGAGGTCTCTCGTCATTAGTGCCATTGCATATTTACAGCATTGCATATTCATAGCTTCTGATGTGTAAACTAAGGAGAAGGCATTTCAACAAATTAGAAGCAATCAAAGCTAGACACCATATGAAAGATGCAACGAATATCACTCTACCAAGTTAAAACTGTCTCGTCATAAGTGTCATTTCAACAAATTAGTAGTACAAGCTAGAAAAGAATGTGAGATGTAACCTATATCACACTCCGAAGTCAAACATGTCTTATGATAAGTGATTGTTGCAAGTTACACAATAGTAGTAATTTGATGTAAGAACATGGTGTGATAGACAGATATTGTATGTTCTAGAAACAGGAACACATGTCTTATTCAAGTATAATGTGTAAAGTAAGCAGATGGAATTCAACAAAATTAGAAGCAATACAAGCTAGACATCACACATAACATGCAACCACATATAACAATGCCAAGTTAGAGGGAGCACCGGTGATGCTGCACTAGGGGAGATGTGCTCATCATAAACACAACTTTGTTGAGTGTCTATGCATGTGTTGTCTTGGAAATCATCTTGGGGTGTGGAGGAGTAGAAACTATAGAGGCCCTCCGTTCGGAAGGAGCACCTTTATCCGCTGCCTTGCTAACTTCCTTCCACTTTATTGATTTTGAGTTGTCAAGTAAAACCGACAAGAAAAAGCAATAAAATTCTCTCTTCAGAACTCATTCATGCATGATACTGACAATCACAACTTTGATGTAAGGCAAACACATGATACCAGGATGGAATATGTACGAACAGGACAGCATGGCATGTTCACAACTGTTTGTGTAAACTAAGCAGAAACCATTCCAGCAAATAAGAAGCAATGCAAGCTAGACACCACATGAAAGATGCAACCAATATGACTCTGCCAAGTTAAAAGGGTCCCATCATAAATGGAATTTCAACAAATTAGAAGCAACGCATGCTATAAATCATATGAAAGATGCAACTAATATCGCAATGCATATACTAAAGGTGTCTCGTCATATTGATTGATGCGGGATACAAAAAAATAGTTTTATGTAAGGACATGCTTAATAGACAGATGTACTATGTACTAAATACAGGAAGGCATGTCACATTAACAGGTATAATGTATAAGCTAAGCAGACTAGCACATGCAGTTTAACCAGATTGGAAGAATTGCAATCTGGACACAATATGCAACATGCAACCACATATCACGCTGCCAAGTTAGAGCAAGCACCTGTGATGCTAGTGTAGAGGAAATGCTGTAATCAACTATAGAGCTACATTCACTATTTTCATCTAGCATTTCTGTTTCTTGAGAATCATGTCGGGAGGCTAACGCTGCATTCTTTAAATGAGGAGTAGTCCCCTTGCCTGCCTGCCTCGTCATAAGTGATTGATGAGGGATACACAAGAACATTAGTTTGATGTAAGAACATGGTTAATACACATATGTACTAGTATGTACCAAAAACAGAAAGTCATGTCATATTCAAAGGTATAATGTGTAAGCTAAGCAGATGCAATTTAACCAAATTGGAAGCAATACAAGCTAGACATCCGGCTGGAGTGGTGAGCATGATCATCTAATACCTGAGAGCCTGGTGGGAGGCGGGCTGCTTCGCCACCATCGCAGCTTTTTAGTTGGCTTCCAGGTGATGCCTATCTTTGATGGGCTTGTCACTGGCTCGGCCAGTGCCCTGACTATCTATTTGTCTTCTGGTGCTCATGGGATGGTGGTTCATGTAAAAAAAGTCCTTATCTTGGGGCTGTTTGGTTTGTGACTAACTTTGCCAAATGTTGCCACACCTAAAGCTAGGAAAGTTTGACTAACTTAGGTGAGTGTTTGGTTCAAGCCACACCTTAGGCAAGCCACACTTGGACCCCACATGGCATACACACAAAAAATGTGGCAATATTCCCTTAGGCTTGCCAATTTGTGGTTTTCATTTTGATCAACTTACCTTAGGCAAGTTTGGCAAAAATATGTGGCAAAGTGTGGCAATGCTAGGTCTAGAACCAAACAGCCCCAAAGACCGACTTCGGCCTTTTGAATACAAGCTAGACACCATATGGAACATGCAATCACATATGACACCGCGAAGTTAGAGCAAGCACCTGGGATGGTGGTTCATTGCGAGCGAGGTCATCAACTCTAGAGCTACGTTTACCGTCTCCATCTGCTGACTCTGCACCCTTTATAGCACTGTAACATGTCGTGCATACCCGCGAAGAAAGCTGACGCGACTTCTCTCTTTTCTTTGCTGCTTCTCTTTCGGCAGACTCTGAAATACCCTTGCATAAAAACACAATAGTGAGAGTATGGGTGAAGTGTGTGCAGAACTAGTGCACTATAAAAGTAGCAGATAGCAGGTGGCTGAAAAATAAATGACAGGAGACATATGATAGCTCTACAACATTGCATGGCAAACAAAATTAGATTCTACTCCGTATGATTTTGTAATATATGAGCACAGGAAATGCAGGTACTCCTCCAGCACACCACCACATGTGGTCATATCTAAGATAACAGTCGACTGAAAATAAATAGGTCAGTCGATTTTTTTTAAATGAACCATCCGATCTATAAGGAACGGGCAGATGGCCTTCGTCTACCTCCCGCCAGTCACTGTTGATGATATTTCTCGAACCGCCAGCGACCACCAGCCCAGACCCCTGCCTCCGCCGCGCCGCCCTCCCCTCGACCTCACACCACCGTCGTGCTTGGCAGCGCCCCCAGGCCATCCCTTTAATCCCGGCCGACCTCCAGATCGGGCGCCAGTAGCTCTAGGCCGCACACGTACCTAAGATAAACACCAAGGCGCTGCTTCCCTGGCGTAATAGGCGTACTAGCACCTGTTACGCCGGGGAATGCTTCCGTTAATTGGGAATCAACTGGCCAGAAATTGAAATTCAGGGGGGCGACGAACCTCTAGCTAAGGTGAAATAGTATATGAGGAGAAACCTTGTGCATCGCAAGTTACTAGGAACATCTAGTATCAAGAAGAAGCGGTCAACTAGTGTCTTCTGTGGGATGAATACCGTGCAAGCAGAGACGTAAGATTTGCACGAATAAGGGAAAAGGAGTACCTTTTTAGGTTGCCGGTGTGGTCACCTCCACATGTCGCGCTGATCTTCTTCTTTTTACCGGGGAAACTGATGTTCCGGAGGGTGCAGGCTTGGACGAACCCATGGCCAAATTGTTGACTGTGTTGTCGTGGCCATATGTCAGTGGAGGGGAAGCATATCCGAGACAACGAAGGATGGCGTAGCAGGAACAGCTCCGGTGCGGTGGAGAGTGGCGAAGTTGGAGCGGCAGCGGTGAGGCGCAGGACGGCATGGTTGAACTGGCTCGGGTACGGACGGCTCGGCCTCGGCTTCAACTACTAGCCGTGGAGGGCGTTGCGGTTGAGGTTGCGGTGGATGACGACGTCGGGGTATCGGCTCCGGCGTGATGGAGGAGGGCGGCAGTTGATGTGTGGGATGGGGTGGCGGACGGAGGATGCCGGGGTTTCGCGGCTGGTGGAGAGGTAGTTTTGGCGCCCACGGAGTATGAATGGGGAATCAGACGGGTGGGGGCGAACCATGTTTCGGTCTGGGACGCGCTTGTTTTTGGCTTTTCTGAACAGAAGATGGGACATGCTTGTTTGAAATTTGGGGAAAGTACAAACTTTCCCCCCTCTTAAATTTTGGACCTACTGCGGGTCGGGGGTAGGATGGTAATCCCAGGTGTCCCAAATAGTGGGCGGGGGCGATTTCGGCCGCGCGCATGTGTGCTTAGGCGGCCATGGTGTATGAATGTTTTTTGGAGGCGGTTGTGTGGCATCTAGATGAAGCTACAAACCTACCCCGTTTTAGACCTTTGGATGTTGGGCCGGTAGGTTTCACGGGTCGGAGTTATTAGAAAAGTAATTTCCCTGTACTACCAAACATTGGTCTCACGCGGTTTCGGGCGAGTAGATGCTCTTTTGGCGCTTCGTTCGAAATTTTGAAACACAAGCATTCACGTTTAGAGTAGTCTTGAACTATGAGGATTGACCTAAATAGACAACGTTATATTTGACCTTGTATGTTTGAAAACCTCATTAAATTATCCGCTTCTTTTTGAAATTTTGACACTTGAAAATCCTATAACTACGATTATTTTGGAATGGAGGAGCTAAATTTGAATCTATTTTGTACACAACTACATATGCTATTATGTACAAAATCAGAGCAAAGATTGGTGCCCCCATAATTTAGGTATAGTTTACAAATGCCATGATATCAAATTCAAATAATTGAATGGACTTCATGTTGAATTCGATTTTTTTAAACCACCTTAAGTTGAATTCAAATGTATGCTAGTTCATAGGTAGCTATTTATAATGTTCATTGTGTAACTTTCGTATGTATAATGTGCTTTACACACACAACATGAACTATACTCACGTTTATATTCGGTTGCTAAAGCGATGCATTGTCTGGAGTTCAAAATACTAACTATGTGGATCAATTGTGTCAAATAATAACATAGACATGCTCAAATTTGATAGAATCTAGATGTCTGATGGATCAATGACCGCTCCTTACGCGACTTGCAAATATCATGAGCCCATCCTAATATTTGGATACAATTTATATCTTTAATCAATGTGTACATCAGTCTTTTACGTGTAGTTTTACTCTCCATCGGAGGTCTCTCACACATGCTCACACACTCTCTCCCGAGGTGTCTTTCTCGCACACATGCTCTAGATATAACCCTCCCTCCCTCTCGTAACCATTTACAACTGTTTTCACTAACCTTTATCACAAGCACTCTTCCTCTCGCAAACAGACACACGCACAATCCCCATCGACCCTTTCTATATACATGGACCTGCCTACGTGTCTCATGTACGCACATTATCTTTAGGCCTGTCTCTCACGCATTATCTCACACCTCTCTTCCTAATCGACGTGTATGATTCTAGCAGAGCATTCTGTAGGATGCCCCTTAAAGTTAGGTTGGATGAATAGTAATATCAGAGATAAAGGGGTTACCTTAGTCCAAGAACCTAGGGTTACAAATCCTAACCAGCTTTGTTAGTGGACACAGAGTCCTTCACAATTCTGCTATCTTTGTCTTGTACGACTAGTCATCCATGGGTCTTCCTAAATGTGTCACGGGCCGACCAATATGGCGCAGGACGGAACCGAACGAAGGGCCTCACCTCAACCCACCGGACCTCACGCGGTGACACACACTCTGCCCCCACGTCTCATTATCTTCTCACACCCACACATTCCAACACAAACACCACACACACAGAAAATTTCTCCCGGTGCCTCTATCCCCCCCCTTGCATATACACACTCAAGGGAATGGAATCTCTCGTCGATCATATTCGTCTCTCTCTCTCTAGACCACTCTCATTTCACGTGCTATCTCTCCCATGCCCCCCCCTCGTCATCCCCTCTATCCATGCCTCTCTCGAATACGTAATACACACACATACCTCTCTAGGCCCCGCCAAATGCATCAACTACACATTCACACATGTTACATCGCATACCCATTCATCTAAAAAGCCCTCTCTTCACGTTTATTTTGCATACAACATTCCTTTTGAATAAAGTGTGGCCAAAAAATTATTTTAGAGTTTCTACATATATACAACATTACAAAGTTATATGGAGGAGTACGAACGCTAATTTGCATTGCATGGTGCCCACAATGATATTTATTCCGCACTGTGAATTTGTATATTTTTATACTATATACAAAGTTAGTCATAATAAAGAGAAACGAAGAGCATCTCTCTCTCCATCGCATACCCCCCCCCTGTACGCCCCTTTCACGTATGCACACAAAACTATCTCCAGGTCCTCTAAAAGTAAGCCTCCAGAAAATTCACGCATGTTTCATCTTTCTCTCGCGATATATGCAATGACGATCATTGTATTTGAAGCGAAAGCACGGTACGTACATTGGACTTCAGAATCCACTCATTACGGTCACCATTTACATTTAGTGGTTATTATACAGTCACGGGCTCATCGTACAACTCTATATTTGCTCATGACATGACTAGTTGACCAGTTAAACGCTCCACGTGGCACCTCTAGTGTTGCATCACATTATCTCACTACCATCATGCCCACCTGTCGACTTGTATCTACTCTACATCTACACTCTTATAAAATACATAAAATACACTCTTATAAAAAACAGAGTTGGTGATGATGGTGTGCCTGCCATCCTGCAATATAGGTCGTCCGATTTATATCTGGCGGATAGGAAAGAAACTATTGCAATTTTGCAAAAAGGTACCCACACACCTCTCCACATTTGCAAATAAGGCCTTCCCTCGTTCATCTTTTTCTCTCACAAGATAAACAAGTCATACAAATGCATCTTGATGTTACATGCAACGCACGGGCATCTTGCTAGTAAGAATGAAAACAAACGACAAAAAAAATATTTGGACGGTGGTTCGAAGTCATGACCGCGGGCATAGCGGACAAGGTGGCCTTGTATTGGTATGCTGAGCCGTCTGTTTTAGCACACTGGAGCTTGTGTGGTGATTATACACACACGCACGCATGCACACGAACTGCATCCACGCAACACTCACACAAACACATGCACACACGCACGCACGCAACACTCACACGTACACACGCAGCCATGCACGCATGCAACACTCACACGCACACACGCACGCATGCATGCACACACCAGTACACCACACGACCAACACACACTCTCACGCTCAAGTGCTCAACCTACACGTGCATGCGCACACATCAGGCCCTGATAGACACATACACAACCAGGTGATTCCCGCGCACGGGTTGGAGCCTTGTCGCGCCTGCGTAAATTTGTGTTTATCTGACCTTTTCCCTATGCGAACTGACAGGTGGGACCCACAAGGAACATGGTCAATTTAACTAGTCAACATGGCGCCACGCAACCTATTTGGCCGGTCAACAAAGTGCAATCCGATGTTGAACCGTGAGCAAGTGACCGTATAATCACCGCAAAATGTATATAGTGACCATAATCAGCTTATTCTGAAGTTCGGTGACCGTATTACGCTTTTCTCTCTGTAGGCCCTCCAAAACTACATCTCTACACGTTCTCGCATGTTACAACACTACTACTACACTCTAACACAATAAATCATATGTGTTTTTAGTTTTACTAGATATCATATTGTTACTTATAATTATTCAGTTTGCATACATTAAAATTGCCTTTGAAATGTATGGCCGGTATCATCTACCGCGCGGGAAAAATCCCGCCCTTTCCTGTTTAATCGGGTTTGTATCGATGGATCGTGCGAAACAGCAAAACTATAGTACTATATAGTACAAGTGACAATTCACTGGGCTGTCGTGTCGTCTACTCCTCCGTTGTAAGAGTGGAGCGCTCACTTTCATAAATCTTCTAGTCCCTTTCGCTGGCATGTGGGACATCAAGCTACCGGGTCCACGTGCCATACCGGAATACAGTGCAGAGCAGCCGGGGTGAAGCACCCCACTCATGGCGCCAGCATAGTAATGAGCAATGAGGCGTCAAATCACAAAGCTGCACCTTTCCCGCAGTTAATTTGGAGGGAAGAAGTAATAATGCTAAAAAAATAAGTTGGAGGGACGAAGCAACCATCATTTCACTCGTTGCTGAATCCGCTTCTCCCTCATCTTGTTCAACTTAACCACGTGTTGCTTCTGCCATTGTTCTGCCTCATGTGGGACGCGGATCGGCTTGGTAAAGCACTGACATGTGGGACCGCATGTTAAGTTGGAGGGACAAAGTAATGATGCTAAAAAAGAAGTTGGAGGGACGAAGCAACCATCATTTCACTCGTTGCTGAATCCGCTTCTCCCTCATCTTCTTCAACTTAACCACGTGTTGCTTCTGCCGTTGTTCTGCCTCATGTGGGACGCGGATCGGCTTGGTAAAACACTGACACGTGGGACCACATGTTAGCAAACCGCCAGGACAACATCCTCCGAAAATAAGAAACCTCCCCTGCCATCCGCGCGGCAAAATCACCTCCTTTTTACTAATCTTGATTCTATAACTTTTTAGATCAATATAATTGAGATTTGTATAGATAGCACACAGGAGCAAAACCAAGTGGTATGGTTAAGGGCATCCACAATGTGTAGCCAAATGTGAAAATAGCTTTTGGCATCATGGGAACCATTATGGACGGTGTTGCCAAAGCCAAAAAGATGGAACCGAAGCTCCCTGATTGATTGATTGAAGGAATAGAAAAATGCAACGTCTCTCCTCTTTCTCCCATGCTTGGACGCATGTAGTACAATATAGAGCAGAGAGTCTACTCCCATGTCCCTACTATCACAAATCACAAAGCAGTGAGGCGTCAAATCACAAAAGCACGGACGAAACAACCACCATTTCACTCTTCGCTGACTCCGCTTCTCCATCATCTTCTTCGAGAAACCATCTCACCGCACTAGTACTCCTAGTAGTACTAGTACTTTGGTTCAACGGACTTCCTGGATGCAAAGGCGGTTGTCTCGGCTTGCAGGCGGCACTTGCGAACGACTTACCATGGTCTCCCTCAATGGTGTTCTCCGTCGAACGCACTTCGACAAACCACAAAAAAAGATATCGTCGACGTCACCGCAATGGGGAAGGAAGTCAAATATAGTTACTACCTCCATTTTTTTGTACACAAGGCCAGTATATCAAAATTACAATTTGCAAAGGGCCACTAACACTAATCGAGGCAAAATTGATGGGGTTAGCAACCAAGGACATTAATATCCCCTGCATGCATGCGGAAGTGAGAAGGTTGGTTTGCATGGCGCTGCATTAATCAAGCGATGAGGAGTGAGATGGTTAGCTCTTTGGTCTTTGGAGAAAAAAATATGCATTAATTGACACGTGAAACGAGGATTTGTATCGATTAAATCCCGCGAAGGAAAACCCCGCCTTTCTTTTTTAACACTAGTACTCCTGGTATGTACGTACTTATCCTGTTTTGGTCTAGGCCTTGCATTGCCAAACTTCGCCACACATTTTTGCCAAGCTTGCCTAAAGTTTTCAAAATGAGAAGGAGGTACACTTGCGCACGGCTGTCGCGGTCGTACCGCACCCTCACACGGTCGCTCCTGCATGTCGCGGTTGCACCGCACCCTCACACAGTCGCTCCTGCACGCCGCAAACCCAACCAAGGGAACGCACCCTCACTGACACGTGCTGTCGCATGTGATTCAGCCATCCTATCGCTGACACATAATTTTCGTTCATAGAGTATGTTTATCCAACCGCGTGTTGGGGAGTATCCGTACGGCCCGTGCGGTGGTCTGTTGGGGAAGAAGAAGAGGTGAGGAAGAAGGAAAGAAGGGTTAGGAGACGTAGGGTATTCATCCAACCGCCTGAAATGGCAGATTGACCCAAGTAAGGCGAGTTGCATAACAAATATATGTTTTTACATAGCAAAAGATCCATAAAAACAACAACATAACGAAAAACTATCACTGCTCGCGGAAAGAGACGGCCTCGTCGTCTTTGGCTGCCAACGTGAACCAGCCGTAGCTGTCGACGTGTGTCTCCGCACCGTGGTTGTCCTCGGCCTCCAGCTACTCGTTCAAGCGGAGCGTGCGGGCGCTCTGCACGGACAAGAGCATAGCCCGGTTCAAGTCGAGGACGTCCGGTTCCGCCTGCAGGAGGGCCTCGATGGCAGCGGCATCCGCGTGCTCCGCGTTGAGTCGAGCCTCCGCCGCCCGGTTCAAGTCCAGGATGTCTGGTTCCGCCTGCAGGAGGGCATCGATGAGAGCGGCATTCGCGCGCTGCATCGAGTCGAGCCTCTGCTGTCCGGTTCAAGTCCAGGACGTCTGGTTCCGCCTGCAGGAGGGCCTCGATGGTAGCGGCATCCGCGCGCTCCGCCTCAAATTGAGCCTCCGCCGCCAGTTCACATCGACGACATCCGGTTCCGCCTGCAGGAGAGCCTCGATGGCAGCGGCATGCGCGCGCTCCACGTCGAGTTGAGCCTCTGCCTCCCGGTCCTCCTTTAGTATCGCCATGTTGAACCGCTGGTCCGCCTGCACCATGGGGGACTCGGACACCGGCACGAAGTCGACGTCCCGCGTCTCATACCCATCGAGGGCCTTCTGCGCCGCGACCTCCGCCATGAACATTGGATCGGGTTCCTCCTCCTCGTAGCTTGGCTCCAGAGAACTCGGGGATTGGCCCGCCGCAAAGAGAGCTTGGGAACGGAGGTCTGTGGCGCCGACCGCCGCCGCGATTTTTGCGCGGCGCTCCGGCGTCAGCATCTTGTAGTAAGTGATCTTGCGGCGCACCATGGCTTTCCAGCGAACTAGGGGACGCTTGATGCGGGCTAGGGGATCGAAAGGTGGGGGAATGGGCTGGAGATTTGGTGTGGTTTTAGGGCAGTGGCTGGCGTAGGCCGAGCAGCGAAGGTTCTGGTGTGAATAGTGGTTCCGGTGACGACCGATCAATCGGTTTTTACTGTACATCGCTCTTGTTGTGTTCGTGTTGCAGCCCGGCACGCTGGACCCTCCATGTCGCTCACCAAATGGAACGCACTTCGTCTTGCGGTTTTTTCGCTCGCTTGTGGGACCGCAGTTGAGAGCAAACCGACGTCCCTCCCCCTCCCCCGCCCGCGTCATTTATTATACTACCACTCCCTCCGTTTTATGCGGAATAAATAAAAACAGAGGGAGTATACTATGGATGAGGATACCCTGACGTGGCCAAACCCATTGAGTAACTGACATGCGGGGCTTAGCAAGCATGGGGTCCGCCAGTAAGTGACCGAAAGGGAGGGTAAGGCGGGGATACCTACGTCAGAGGATCCACTTCCACTACTACTCCCTCCTTCCATTTACTATACAGGGCCTAATGCGTTTTTCGAGGCTAACTTTGACCAAATGTTAGAGTAATAATATATGACATGCAACTTACACGAAGCATACGGTCAAATCCGTATGTGAAAGGAGTTTCCAATGATATAATTTTTACATTATACATCTCATGTACTATTAATCTTGTCAATAGTCAAATGGAAACCATCTCGAGTACAAATCTAGGAGTACGTACGAATCTAACAATATTGACTGGGCGTTGTTGAATGTTGATGCCTTTTTGATCAAAGTAGAAATACTTTGACTGCACATAAAACTTATATCTAAACTAGAAAGGATAGGAGGGAGTATATTGTACGTTCAAAAACGAAACGAACATTGAATACCCTTTATATATGATTTGCGGATGCTATGATCACCGGTTCAAAATTTTGAATCCACCTTAAGTATCACGTGCCCCCACTCGTTCCCTCTCGATTTCATCTCGGGGTCCGGAGATCTATTGAAAGAGGACTAGGGTGGGTACATGTGAATGATACTCGGCAGAATGTTCAAATGAGGCATGCGGGAGGATGGACTCGACTGGAGGGCGACATGATCGATGGAGAAGAGGGTTGGAGAGGAATGAGAAATAAGCAAACACCACATGATTATACTTGAACGGCTCAAATAAACAATAAGTTGTCTCGCTTGGCCTACATAGTGAAAGGCCTAATGCGCAACACGGAGCACTGATGCTCGAATATGGCCGGGAAAACAGGGAAACCGACATGTGGGGCACACCCGTCGGGATGACGTAGCGCAGACTAGTCCAATGGAGGACCTGGCCCACGACCTCCTTGCCACCGACAACCATTCATGTGGGTCGTTGGGGCCAACAACGGGGCACAGCTCCAGCAGCGCCTCTGGACATGGCGACCGTGGTGAGCGACACGCTCATATCATTGCTAGACACGGTCGGTTTCAGTGTGCCGAGGGTGGCGTTAGTGTTGTGGCACGACCAACAGTATGTTTGGTTTGTGCCCAAGGTTGCCCCATCAAAGCATTGGGTAACCAAAATTTTGGTTGAGGTATTGGTTGTCCATGATTTGGCCGACATTGGCAAGAAAAATGAACTAGAGTTGGCTAGAGTTCATTGTCATGCCAAAAAAATGGCAACCATCCAAACAAAGACCAATCTTTGGGTCATGACCAAAATTTTGGTTGAGGTATTGGTTGCCCATGATTTGGCCGACATTGGCAAGAAAAATGAACTAGAGTTGGCCTAGAGTTCATTGGCATGCCAAAAAATGGCAACCATCCAAACAAAGACCAATCTTTGGGTCATGACCAAAATTTTGGTAAGGTGCACTTTGGCCACAATCCAAACACACCCCAACACCCGGCTCGTCCAGGATGCACGGGGCGCCGCGACACGTACGCGGAGTGGTGTAGCGCGGCCAACTGCATCCTCTGGACCTGAGACCATGCCGGGTCATCTTGCTTTTTCAATGACATGCGGGGATCGCATGTGAGCAAAGGGCATCTCCAACGTTGACACGACCGCAGCTGACTACCCTGGCACACCAAAACCCTCGTCCTCGCGCCGTCGCGTGGTGCGTTCCCAGCCGGCGCCAGCTGCCCGCATTCATGTCGTCTGTTCGTATGTCATCGTTAAGAGGCTCGGTGCCCAAGGAACCAACTCCAGCGACTTAATGACGCACCCGGATGCTTGGCCTCACCGGAATGCGCTACTTAAAGCGGCAACGCCCAACTAAACTCCACACCGTAGCGCATCGTCGCCCTACCTGGCACCACATCCGCCATGAGCGCAAGTGCGAATGCTCTGTGGGAGAGCTTGTCTTCGGGGATGAAGCTCGAGGTCACCGCCCTCGCTCAAGTCGCCTCTCACGATGCAATAGTGGCGTAGCCGGACACGGACGCGACCGCACAAGCGGTGGCCACGCTGGCGGCCGACGACAGGAGCACCGTCAGCCACGTGTCCTACTTGCCGCCGTCCAACGTCCGGCACCGCCGAGGTCGGGGACTCCTCCGAGGATGAGTAGGGCATGGGAGGCGGCAGGGCATGGTGTGCCAACCGGCCGGTCCATATCCCGTGTTCTACTCTTCCTCGCCGGAGACCGCACCTTCACTTCACGAGTCTTGAACCCCGCCCCCGTACATAGAGATCGCAGATGGAGGACATCGGTCGCCGCTGTAGAATAGGTTTAGGGTCGGGTTTCTTTTATTTTCCTGTCTTATAAAAGTTCGAGATGTAATGAAAATCTGTCGTGTTTGCATTAATCTCGGCCGGTGTATATGAACTTTCACAATAATATACATATTGTAGGAGTACTAGCAAGATGCCCGTGCATTGCACGGAAGATCAAGATCTTGTGGGAGAAAAGGATGAACGAGGGAAAGCCTTATCTGCAAATGTGGAGAGGAGTGCGGGTAAATTGCCATAGTTTCCTTCCTATCCGTTAGATATAGATCGGACAGACTATATTGCAGGATGACAGGCACACCATCATCACCAACTCTGCTTTTTATTGAACCGAGACAAATCTAACATGCGAAGTAAAGAAAACACATAGGGTCTATACATACACAAATTATCTTAGGCACTCCAATAGTACGTCCACTACACATTCACGCATTTCACATCTTTCTACATCCACGGGAACCTACAAAAGGGTTAACGTAAATTGCCTCTCTCTCTCTCCTCCCCTGATTTTCATGGTGGTGGGCCCCTCCCTCCCCCCAATCTACAATCAACAACTCACACGTTTCACATTACGTTAATTACGTAACTAGGATTACGTAAGTGTAGCATTACTCATCCTAAAAACCCAACTAAGCCAACCTCCCAGCATATCGCGCGGGAAAAGACCCGGCCGCACCGTTTTAGTCGGGATTACCGGATTACTAGTAGTAGTATCGATGGATCGCGCGAAGCAACAATTTTTTTTTGAGGAGGCAAAGCACCTAGTTTAAAAGGAAAAAAGGCGGTACACTCACAGCACTCCTGTCGCGGTCGCATTGCACCCCACACACGTTCGGTCCTGCACATGGCTCATGCAAACGGAACGCGCTTCAGCTTGCCTCTTCACTGACACGTGGGACTGCACTTGGATAAACCGACCATGCGCCAAACTCCCCCCGCCCACCGCGCGAAAATCCTCCCCCCCCCACACACACAAAAAAAATCCCCCCAAATCCAATTCAACCGCCCTTCGGCC
>NC_041389.1:282080162-282088288 GCF_002162155.2 Triticum dicoccoides
CTCTGCCAAAGCCGCCCTCCCCGCCGCGCCGATACGTCAGCGCCGCGGTTCATCAAGGGGACGCACAGCGATCCTCTCGCTCCCACAGTACGCTCTCGTAGACTGCCGTCCTCTAGCCGCGCCGCCACCTCTGGCTATGTTCTTGTGGAGGTGCACGGCGGTCAGCGCCGCCACCGCTGGTGACGTTAGTGTGGAGACGCATGGCGGTCAGCTTCTCCCACGGTACGCGCATTCTAGACTGAGGCCCCGTTCATGTCGGTGTAGCGCTGAATGTTAGCTGGTAGACGCTGTTAATCTCACTGTTTGCCGAAGTAGTTTACTGTCAATATGCTCTGCTTAAGAAGCTTCCTTGCCCTGTTCTGCACTCAATCTGCTTAGCTGAGATGGCATGCCAAGGTTGATTAGTTGCTAAAATATCCTGCCATATATTTATTGTGACGTAGATTGCCATGGTCTAGTAGCCAATCTGTTAGGTGAAATAGCTCTACACCGTTTTATACTCGATCTTTGTTGCTGCGATGGCCTTCGATAGTTCGATGTTTGTGTGCTCGGCCTCATTGACTGCTGAAACAGCCTGCCGTAATTTAGCACTCAAATCTGTTTGCTGAATTAGCTTTACATATACTTTGTTACTTAGATCTGCTCGTCCAAATATCTTGCCATAGCTTTAGACATTGACATAGGTATTTTTTTCTGGACTTCATAAAAAAGCATATATGTTTTTCCTGTAATATCTAGTAGAAGAACTAATTTGTATGTCTAACAGATGGACATGACTTGGATAACTTCTGCTCGAAGATTCTCCGCTGCATATGTCGAGGGGGTTGAAAACTTCATGAACTTTATCAGAGCTGAGTACGGTGGTCCGAAATCAGATGTGCTCTGCCTGTGTAGCAGTTGTGTGAATTCAGTTACAAGACCCCAGTCAACTGTGCAAAATCATCTACACTCGTATGGGATGTCGGTCACATATACTAGGTTGGTTCATCATGGTGAAGCTGTGAATGTCAATGTTATTGACTACGTGGAAGTAGCAGATCACCATCTTGATCTGCCTGATGCTCAGGTGGAAGAGGAGGAGGTGGTGGTGGTGGCGGAGCCAGTGAGTTTGACCAACATTGAAACAATGCTACGAAATGCTCATGCATTCCGTGAACTTTCACCTGCAGAAGAAAAATGGTGGGCCCACATGTTGGAACAATGCAACGTTGCTGTCACCCCAGGAAATAAGCTGTCAGTATTCTTAGCTATGGTCACCTTTCTTCAGGTGAAGACATCTGAGCGGATGACAAACAAATCATTCGATGCGATGTTGGCTGCTTTCCGCAAATCTTTCCCAGATGCGTCTGAGCTGCCACACACCTACAGTAAAATAAAGAATTTCCTTCGTGTAGTTGGAATTGGATATGATATGATCCATGTTTGTAAGAATAATTGTGTTCTGTTCCAGAAGGATTATGCCAACTTAAGTGAATGCCCAAAATGCAAATCATCAAGATGGAAAGACGGCGATGTTGTGAAGAGGATTCCTCCTAATGTTCTGAGACATTTTCCAATTACACCAAGATTGCAGAGGTTGTTTCATGATGCTGAAACAAGAGAGGGTGTACTGTAGCATTCTAGGAACCAGGAGTACAGAGATCAGAATGTAATGAGCCATCAATCTCATGGTAGTGAGTGGAAAAGCTTCAATGATAAACACAAAAAGTTTGCTGCTGACCCGAGAAACATTAGACTTGGCTTAGCTTCAAATGGATTTAACCCATTTGGCCACCAGAGCGCCACAAATAGCATGTGGCCAGTGCTTGTTATCCCTTACAACATGCCTCCAAATGTCTGCACCAAAGAATCAAACTACATGATGGCCTTGCTCATCCCAGGTCCAAAAAGTCCTGGAAAGGATTTTGATTTGTTCATGGAGCCTCTTGTGGAGGAACTTCAACAGCTATGGAAGGGTGTTGTCACTCGAGACCTATATAGCAGCCCACCAGCTGATTTCTTTCTGCGTGCTGTTATAGTTTGGTGCATCCATGATTATCCGGCTTTGGGCACTATGTCAGGGCGAACGCCACATGGTTACAATGCATGTGTTTGTTGTGACAGGAATCCGCTGTCATACGCGATACTTAGCAATATTTGTTACATTGGACACCGTCGTTTCCTTGCCAAGGACAAGCAGCATCCTAGAAAATACCGAAGACATGTGTTCAATGCAAAGCATGAAAACCGTGATGCGCCAAAGAGGCTCACCGCCGATGAGTTGCAAGTGGAATTAGAGAAGGTTAGGCATATTACACCAGGAAACCATCCTGGTAATGGTAGCGGGAAAATGAGGCGTGGCAGGGCAGAAGAGAGATTATTGTTTACCCGCAGGTCCACTTTGTGGGACTTGGAGTATTGGAAAGATTTGGATCTGCGGCATAATCTTGATGTGATGCACATCAAGAAAAATATATGTGACAGCATTATCGGCACACTTCTTAATATTGAAGGCAAGATGAAAGATACCTTAAAATCTAGGATTGATTTGACACACCTGGGTATCAGAAAGGATTTGTAGGTGCAAGATGAAGGTAAACCACGGGATATGGCACTAGCTGTGTACGTCTTGGACAAGGTAAAAAGAAAAGAATTATGCGAGGTCCTGTCACGTGTGACATTCCCACATGGATTTGCTTCCAACCCTGAAAGGAGAGTCAGTGCAGATGGAAACAAGGTACAAGGGTTGAAAAGTCATGACTGCCACGTCCTACTTCAAAGGGTTTTACCTGTTATCCTTAGAGGATTGGGCCGCCCTGACTTATACAGAGCAGTTGCAAAGTTGGGACAATTCTTTAGGGAACTCTGCAGTAGAAATATCAGGATAGAAGCTTTGGAGCGTCTTAGAGACAAGATACCAACTATCCTATGCAACCTTGAGAAGATATATCCTCCAGCCTTCTTTGATGTGATGGTGCATTTGGCTGTTCATCTACCTGATGAGGCACTACTTAGAGGTCCAGTACAGTATGGCTGGATGTACCCTATTGAAAGGCGGCTAGGCACTTTCAAGGGCTATGTTAGGAATAGAGCTAGACCCGAGGGTTCCATTGCAGAGGCCTACATTGCTACAGAAGCGTTGACATTCTGCTCAAAATACATTGAAACAGCTGATCAGCTTAGCAAAGAGGTGGGTGAAGACAATCCCGGGCTCAATGTTTTCGATTATTCTGTTCGAGTTACAGGGAAGAGTCGACAAGAGGACAAACCTAAAGATTTGGACAAAATGGTTTGGTATGTGTTGAATAACTGTCCTGAGATACTACCTTATATCAAGTAAGTGCAGTACTGCAGCTTATACATCGTAATCTACTAAACTTGCAGCACATTCTTATATATTTAGATGTTTGACGCGATCATTATGTTGTGCAACATCTACAAAGAGGAATTACTGCCGCAAAATCCAAGAAACATTGACAAACTGGTTATGGCAGGATTTGTGAAATGGTTCAAGAACCATGTAAGCTTTTGAAGTGCATTGTCAGTTTTTTTAATATATTGAGTACATAAGATGATCAGCTTGTCTATTTTCCACCCATAGGTTAAGAAGATGCGAGAGGATGGGCAAGCAGTTGATGATGCCCTTTACTCACTAGCAATGGGTCCTGATACTCGGGTAAGACATTATGAATCTTGCGTTGTTGGAGATGTGCGCTACAACACCCTTGCACGAGACGAAGGCAGGAAGACAAAACAGTGCCATCATGAGCACAGATACGTATGACAAAGAGACAACTAAAATGTATGCTAACATAACAGACATTGTTCAGTTGCAGTATATCTCCAGTTTCGAGGATCATCGGTGTGTGGTTCTGTTGTGTTGTCATTGGTATAACCTGTTTTCTAGGATCGCAAAACCTAGAGCTGATGATTATTTCAAATCCATCAATGTCAAGGCGGCGTACCAGAACAACGAGCCTTTTATTTTGGCAAATCAAGCAACATAGATATTTTTCTTGGAAGACACATTTGCACGTAGCGATGACTGGAGAGTATTGCAAAGGTTTGAGCAGAGGAATTCGTTTAATGAAGTTGCACAACAAGATGATGCTTACACTGCTCCTGATGTACAAGATAACACCGATGTTCCTAATATCTTTGAGAACCATCACGTCAATGACGCCGGCAAAAAGATTGCCTGTCGTGCTGTGGACATACAAGAGTTGATCAAGAAGAAGCCAATGTTCGAGGACGTTGAGGACGAAGAAGAAGATGACACCGTGGGGAATTACGATTCAGACTGATACACATGGCAAAGATGTTGACGCTGCTGCTGCGGATGATGATTACATTGCTTTTGTCGTATTTTCCTGTCAGGAGACATTTTTTTTATCTACTATGTGAAATTGTGTTTGCTATGACAACTGAAACCTGATGAACATGTTGTTTAGTATTTTGCTGTGAGAATATCACTTATTAGGTATGCTGATTTGTGTTTGGTGATTGTATGACAACTAAAACATGAGTACTCATATTTGGCTGTGAAACTTGAATTTGATGACATAGTTTGTTGTTGGACTGCAATTTGCTCGACGTCTTCGAATGAGAACAAAGCTGACCCGACAGGGCCTCTGCTATTTATTTATTTATGAGCAAAAGGGGATACCCCCCGATTTCCGTTAATAGAAATCATTAGATGTTCACAACACTACGCCCATCCTGCTACACAGGTTTCATTCATTACTAGTTTCAGCAAAGTGCTCATGTCATAGCCACTGAATACATCACGAGTGCTACATACACTGCAAATAAAGAGACAATCATCCTACAGAGCACATCGATTTTTCCCATTATATTCACAAGCTCTTTCATCTCCTCATTGCTGTCAAGGCTGTTCAGCAGCTGTTGCTTGGCCATGATCTGAGGAACTGCATCTTTAACCTTCTGCTCTGCATCTTCCTCTTCTGTCGTTCCTTCAGTTACTTGTCCAACACCCCAACCTGCCGGTATTGGGATTCCTCAGCCAACCAAATAATCAGCGTAGTTGTATTCCCCGACATCAGCAACTTCCCAGAAATACAAATCACACGAATCTTCCCTTTTCTGCACGAATCAAATTGGAAGATCATCAACCAAACTATTAAAAAAATCATCAACTGAAAGCAGCAGAACAACACTTAAACATCTTATTACCCCATGATTCGGGCATTTGTAGAAGACTCGGCCAAGGTTGAGGATTGTGGTTGAGACGCGACGGATGACTCTGTGTGATTTGCAGCAGTGGCACCACACCAACGGCAGCGGGTTGCGATGAGCAATCGGCTGCAGTGCGCGTGCCGGCGGGGGTGTGATGAGACCCACAGGCGATGGTACGGCTGGTGACTTGGTGCATATCTGGTTGTTGCCTGCTGAAGAGTAGGTGGACGAGCAGCCAGTAGACATGGTTGCTGCGGCTAGAGCTTCTGATGTTAGGCAGAGTAAGTTGAGAAGAGGAGAAGCGAACGTTGGATATGTCAGTTTCATTACTTGCAGAGTAGCATAGCACCATATATAGTCATAGTCTAGGTTTGGATTCGAACCAGCTACAGGAGCACGTCTCTCTTTTTTCTAAAACTCGGCAACGTCTCTTTACTCTTACACTAGCTTGTTCTGTACGCCTTCCCAAGTCTTTGATTTTCTTTCCTTTTTTTTGCTAGGAAGGAAGGAGGACAAAATTGAGAGTTCCTGGGACTCGAACCCAAGACCTCTCAGTTGAAAACCAAGGGTGCTAGTCACTTATGTGGCGAACGTTCCCTGTGAGGAGGACGGCAGACGAGCGCATTTTCCTTGCAGTTTTCTTCCTATATATAAAAAAGTATGCTACTTGGTGTCCGCTTAGTCAACAAATGATTGTGCCAACCTTGACCGTTGGATTGACATTCAACATATGTCGAGTTTCTTCAGTCTCTTCTTCCTCGAGCCGCCAAAGCCAAACCAGCGCCGGTGGGACCGCCTGCTCCTGCCTCCCACGGCTGGCTGTGATCTTCCCGGGCTCCTGTTCATTCCCGTCTGAGGCCTCACCATCGTCCTCCGCCTTGGTTCGCTCGCCGCAGCGCCGCCCTCCGGTGTTGTCAACATGGTCAACAACCGAGAGGAATAAGGAGATGACTGTACATGGTGAGGATGGCAGTAGGGACCCAGCAGCGCGCGCAGTAATTTTGTTTTTCGGACGGAGAAGGGTATCAACTGGGTTGTGCGGGACCCGTGGCCCATCTAGCCCAGGCTTTTATTCATATGTTTAGCACATGACCAGCCTAGTTTGTTTTTTTTTCTTTCTTAAAAATGGCTAGCCAGCTATTTTTTTTGCAGAATAACCAACATAGGCCTACTTGCTTTTCTACGCCCTGCTGGGCCGGAAATCTTTCAAGACGAGGAGGGATGCATTTTTCCCAGAAAATGGGCTATAAGTAAAAAAGAAATGGGCTATAAGTAATAAGAAATGGGCTATAAGTAATAATAAATGGGCTGTAAAATGAAAAAATACAGCAAACAGGCAATTAGTTCCAAAATATTGTTTTCTTTCGTATTTTGATATTTTAAATTTCATTGTTTTTGTGCGGATAAAATTTCATTGAATTTAAAGTAAGGTATATTTAGATTTAAAAATAATTTGAATCTGGCTAGAAATTTTGGGTTGTATGCTGTTTGGGACAGATTTGGAGGCTGACTTGTGGGTCTACTAGGTTGACGTGTACTTTGGCTTTGTCAACTTAGTCCACAAACGATTCTAGCAGCAGTGACCATTGGATGTTAATCCAACGACCATGTTGCTTCTTCAATATCTGATCTTCTTGCTCCAGCCGCCCAAACCAGCTCCGATGGGACTGCCCGCTCCCGCCTCCTGTGGTCGGCTGTGCTACCGCACAGGCCGTGCCCCACCCTACTTCATTGCTGGCCAGGCCATTCCTCTACTCACCCACACCTCCTGTTATTTTCCGGCGATGACAGTCGGACCAGTAAACCCTCGTACTCCCCACCGCGTGGGAAACCATTGCCGAGTCTTCCCCGGCTCCATGTCGTTCCCTTCCTAGGCCTCGCCGTTGTCCACCGCCATGGTGCTCTCGGCGCAGCCTGGTCAACGTGGTCAAAGAACGGCATCCATCAGTCGTGGACTGTACGTGGAGAGGCTGACAGCTGGGTCCACAGCCGCACACAAGGAAATGCCTCCTTATTACGCGTAAAATAATGATTCCTCCACCTGACAGCTGGGACCCACCAGAAGGGCCTCTGTATTTCACGAAAAAATGTTCCCCCCGCTGACATGTCGGACCCACCAGCTATATCTTCGCATGCAAGGAAGTGCCTCCTTATTACGCACAAAAAAATGAATACCCCCCTCCTAGCTGGGACCCACCATAGTGGGAGGATGACTTGTGGGCCAACTAAGTTGACGGGGACGAAGGGCTTTGTCAACTTAGACAATATGAACGATTCTAGCTCTAGTAACCGTACGATGTCCATCCAACGGCTGTAGTGCTTCTTCAACCTCTGGTCTTCTTGCTCTAGCCGCCCAAAGCAGCACCGGTCGTGCCGCATGCTCCTACCTCCCGTGGCCGGCTATGCTGTCACGGAGGCCTCACCGCCCCCTACTATTCCCACCGCTGGCCAGGCCTTGCAGCGACGGCAGCCTCACGCCACAGTCGAACCAGTGAACCCTCGTACTCCTCTTCGCGCGGGCTTCCACTGTCGCGTCTTCCCCGGCTCCGCGTCGTCCCCTTCATAGGCCTCGCCGTCGTCCACCACCGTGGTGCTCTCTGCACGGCCTGGTCAACGTGGTCAAGGAACGACTTCCATTGGACGTGGGTTGTACGTGGAGAGGCTGACAGCTGGGTCCACGGCCGCAGCAAGGAAGTGCCTCCTTATTACGCAGAAAATAATGATTCCTCCACTTGATAGCTGGGACCCACCAGACGGGCCATTGTATTTCGCAAAAAAACATTTCCCCCTGACTGCTGGGACCCACCAGCTACATCTTCGCACGCAAGGAAGTGCGTCCGGGCAAAAAAAAACGATTCACCCCCTTGACTGCTGGGACCCACCAGCTACATCTTCGCACGCAAGGAAGTGCGTCCGGGCAAAAAAAAAGATTTGCTCCCTGACTGCTGGGA
>NC_041389.1:282088406-282089577 GCF_002162155.2 Triticum dicoccoides
CAAAAAAAAAACGATTCACCCCCTGACTGCTGCGACCCACCAGCTACATCTTCGCACGCAAGGAAGTGCGTCCAGGCAAAAAAATGATTCGCCCCCCTAACTGCTGGGACCCACCAGCTACATCTTCGCACGCAAGGAAGTGCGTCCGGGCAAAAAAATGATTCGCCCCCCTGACTACTGGGACCCACCAGCTACATTTTCGCATGCAGGGAAGTGCCTGACAGTCGGGACCCACCTGGTCGAAGCGTATGTAGCATTGTCATTCTGGTCGCGAATGTGTACGTACATATATACTGGTCGATGTAGAGGCACGCACGTGTCGATGTAGAGGCGCGCACGTGTCGTAGTAGAGGCACGTACATGTCATAGTAGAGGCGCACACGTAGCATGTACACGTACGTACAACAGCCAGTGTACAAGAAAGAAAATACGGCCATGTATGTGTACATATGGGTGGGGTCTCGAACGCCTACTCGCGCATACGTACGGCCAGGGCTCGTGTACGTGGCTAGGTCGGAATGGAGAAACAGCGTCGTCATCGTGTTCATGGGGAGCCAATCGGCTGGGTCAGAACGGAATGCGTGGTCGTGTTCATCGGGAGGGCTTGGACGGAACACGCGATGGAAACGAGGCCTGGCGTACCGTAGAACGGAGGAAACGTCCTTGTGTTCGACCGGCCACGTTGAAATGGGGGTCCTGTTGATCGGGAGGGGTCTGGCATACCGCAAAACGGAGGAAACGAACCTCCTACGGTCGAAACGGGGGTCCCGTTGATCGGGAGGGGTGTGGCGTACTACAAAACGGACGAGGACCTCCTACGGTCGAAACAGGGGTCCTGTTGATCGGGAGGGGTGTGGCGTACCGCAAAACGGACGAAACGGACTTGTGTTGGAGTGCTACAGTCGAAACGGGGGTCCTGTTCATCAGGAGGGGTGTGGCGTACCGCAAAATGGGACTCCACGGGATACTGTTCATCTCCACCATCGACCTCCTCCATCCTCCACGGGCTACCGTCGACCTCCTCCAGCCTCCATGGGCTCATGTTCATCCAGCCTCTACCGCATGCTACTCCACCGGCTACTGTTCAACCACCCCTCCACGGGCACCCCTCCACCGTCTACTATTCATCCAGCCCTCCACACCACGGGGTCCTGTTCATCCAGAGGCAACG
>NC_041389.1:282089712-282094086 GCF_002162155.2 Triticum dicoccoides
AGAGGCAGCATTGATCGGCTTCAGTTAGCAGCAGTAGCGAAGGAATCGCTCGATCAAGTTTCAAAAAAGAGGAATCGCTCGATTGGGTTCAGTTAACAGCCATCGATCGATCGCTCGGGTTCAGTAACGCATAGCCTGCAGTGCAATCGCTCGGGTTCAGTTAGAGCCCAACGCCTCGCTCGGGTTCAGTTAGAGCCAACGCCTCACACACACGCGCGTACGTGTACGAGAGAAACTCGCATTGCTCGGCTCCCGACCTCCCACCGTAACCGGGAACTCCCCAAAATTTTCCTCACCCTCGCTTCTACCACGGTTTTTTCCGTTATGGACGGCCCAAAGAATGTCATGCAGCTGCGTCTCCGGCCCGCCCAGGACGAAAAGCCCATTTTCTGTCATGATTTTTTGTCATAGAAGTAGGAGCCCACCACATCTATGATGATACCGGGTTTTGTCATAATTATCTCATAGAAGTGTCATATGTATGACAGAAAAAATTTTCGTTTGGCCCAAAATGTCACGGATGTGTCTTTTTTTTGTAGTGCCAGCAGCTACTTTGGCCTGGTGAAGCGGCTTGTGTCTGCCTTCCCGCGGCGCGAAGTCATAAAGCGGTTAGTCTGCATTGAAGGTGCACGCAGAGCCTTCGCCCGCGCGAAAGTGCACTGGACGAAGATGGATGCCGAGAAGCTGGTGACGGAGGGGCCACCGAAGGGCAAGGAGCACTGCCACCCCGAGAAATATTAAGACGGTGTCTTGAAGGGCGCCCGCCTCGTGGCGGAGGAATGTGCTAAGGATGTAATATTTCAATGAATGTACTCATTTGATCCTGTAATATGAAAACGAGTTCATTTGCGCTATATAACGCTTGTTGATTTAAAATTTTACCTTCTGGGCGGCCGTTTATAAAATCTGAGAGTTGGCCAGTCGTCGGTATCTGCCCCCATGTAACTAGTACCGGGGTGTTCGGGATAAATCTAAACACTCTTTATCCAAATTTTTGGTCCTTTAAGGAGGTGTTTAGCGCAACGAACAAGGCAATCGGACTATACAGCTTTATCACTCTCACTTAGCCATAGAAGTCTATAATTTTAAATTTTGGCATAGCCCCTTATATTCGGAAGGCCGAACTTGGGGCGCTATACATTCCTAAATTGGACAAGGCCGATTCCTCGCCCAAAGTGGAAAAAATCTTGAAGGATTTGAGACCTCTCGAACAGCGACCAGCTCTCGCCTCATCATGACAGTCAATTTTTGGCTTTCTCTACTTAGGTGCTCGTCTGGAAGAACCTGGACACAATCGCAGTAGTTCTCCCTGTAACACCTTAGCCGATGTAGTGGAACGTAAGGTAGCAAAACATGGGAGCCGGGCAAACCCAACTATTGACCCAAGACATGATTCGGAGTTGATGCATATAATGCTATAAGTTCGGGGTGACGCACTGTCAAAAGTGTTCGGACTTTTCTTGCCGTCTTATGGGGCACACTGAAGCCCCTGGCGAGCTGAACGTACCCAAATGTACGGGTGCAATTTGTAATAAATAAGCAGTCAAGGAAAAAAGATAAAGAAATGTAATAATAAGATGATGATGTACATTGTTTCCGATTGTTATTTAGATAATACGTCGAGGCGTATGTATACAAGTAGTGCGATAAGCAAAAATAGGACTATTTGACATGTCCTGACCAAAGGTGAGCTACGTGTGGGTATGTAAATAGGTATAGCGATCGTTATCAGAGACCACCTGGGGATTCCTTTGTACGTCAAAGCTCCTTGCTTCCTTGGTGTTTCCGTCCCGTGATGGGTCCAAATAGCCTCCAGAAAGTAGGGACCTGAAAGAAAGAAAAGGATGAAAGTGTACGGGTCCTGGGGCGGTTTAGCCGCATTGTAGCTGTGCCTCCGCCTATGCCCATGGTATTTCAAGTGCGTAATTATGTACGTGCGGTATAAATTTCACCGCTTGACTGGGACTAGGACGAAGGTCGAATTGCTAGGCGAGATCCATACGATCCTGTTGCAGAGTACTTCGGACTCACTTGGCGGTGTCCGGGGGCTTTATTGCTGAGTTAGAGATCTGTCTAAGAAGGTTGCTCTGTACTTCTGCTGCGAGGGCCACAGTGTGCTCCTCTGTATGGAGGGAGCGCTCTGTGTTTCCATTGACTGCTATAACCCCGTGAGGTCCGGGCATCTTGAGCTTGAGGTATGCATAGTGCGGTACCGCATTGAATCTGGCGAATGCGGTTTGTCCGAGCAGTGCGTGATAGCCGCTGCGGAAGGGGACGATATCAAAGATTAACTCCTCACTTCGGAAGTTGTCCGGAGATCCGAAGACTACTTCTAGTGTGATTGAGCGCCAATGTGCAAGGGTAGCAACAGGCTTCTACACCTGGTATGACACCTTTAAAGGTGGTTTTAATCCTTGAGGGATCGATGCCCATTTTGCGCACTGTATCCTGATAGAGCAGGTTCAGGCTATTGCCACCTTCCATAAGGACTCTTGTAATGTGGAATCCGTCAATGATGGGGTCGAGGACCAACGCAGCCGAACCGCCATGACGGATACTGGTTGGATGGTCCCTGCGATCAAAAGTGATCGGACAAGAAGACCATAGGTTGAACTTGGGGCGACTGGCTCCATCGCATAGACATCCCTTAGTGCACGCTACCGTTCCCGCTTGGGAATGTGGGTTGCGTATATCATGTTTACCGTTTTCACTTGGGGAGGAAATTTCTTCTGTCCTCCTGTGTTCGGCAGTCGGGGCTCCTCATCCTTGTCACTATGCAGCCCCTTTTCCTTGTTTTCGGCATTCAACTTGCCGGCCTGTTTGAACACCCAGCATTCTCTGCTGGTGTGGTTGGCTGGTTTATCGGGGGTGCCGTGAATTTGACACGAGCGATCGAGTATGCGGTCCAGACTTGATGGGCCCGGATTGTTTCTTTTGAATGGCTTTTTCCGCTGACTGGACTTAGAGCCACTGAATCTGGCATTAACTGTCGTGTCTTTGATGTTATCGCCATTGTTGCGACGCTTATGTCTGTTGCGTCGGGGCTTGTCGTTGTTATCTCTAGCATCTGAAGTGCCAGGATTTCTTGATGTGTTGTTGCTGCGAGCCAACCAGCTGTCCTCGCCCGCACAAAAGCGGGTCATAAGTGTCATGAGGGCTGCCATGGACTTCGGCTTCTCTTGGCCGAGGTGTCGTGCGAGCCACTCGTCGCGGATGTTATGCTTAAAGGCCGCTAGGGCTTCTGCATCTGGACAGTCGACAATTTGGTTCTTTTTAGTTAGGAACTGAGTCCAGAATTTCCTTGCCGACTCTCCGGACTGTTGGGTTATGTGACTTAAGTCATCAGCATCCGAGGGTCGCACATAAGTACCCTGGAAGTTGTTAAGGAATGCATCTTCTAGGTTCTCTCAACTGCCAATGGAGTTTGCTGGCAAGCTATTCAGCCAATGCCGAGCCAGCCCTTTGAGTTTTAGTGGGAGGTACTTGATAGCATGTAGATCATCGCCGCGGGCCATGTGAATGTGGAGAAGGAAATCTTCTATCCATACCGTGGGGTTTGTTGTACCATCATATGATTCAATGATCACGAGTTTAAACCCTTCTGGGAATTCATGATCCATTACTTCATCCGTGAAGCATAAGGGGTGTGCGGCGCCTCTATGTTGGGCTACATCACGACGCAGTTTAAATGAGTCTGGTCTGTTGTATTCGGCCCGGCTAGATTTGTTTTTAGTATATCCGGCGTGACGGTCATCGTCACGTGTTGGGGCGCGCCCCCGTGATCCGTAGATCGATCTTGACTGTCCTGCTTTGTTTTCCAATTTGTCTCGCAGGTCATGCGTGTAGCCCCGGGCCTTCATGTTTTTGCTTGTTTGGCGACGGGGTGCAGGCTGGACTTCGGGCTAATACGCTGCTTTATCTCGGCCACGAGGTGGCCGGTCAGCCGCATCCTGTGCTGGTAGTGTAGGCTTTAATGCCTCCTCCTCGAGCTGAGGTAGCAACCTACGCTTTGGGTAACTTTGGTTGGGCGCTCGAGTCCGTATTCCTCGGCCGCCAGGACCTCAGTCTATCTGTTAGTTAACAGATCTTGATCAGCTTGAAGCTATTGTTGCTTTTTCTTCAGGCTTTTTACAGTGGCTATAAGCCGGCGCTTGAAGCGCTCCTGCTTGACGGGGTCCTCAGGCACGATGAATTCTTCGTCGTCGAGGCTCACCTCGTCTTCGGAGAGGGGCATGTAATTATCATCCTCCGAGTCTCCATCCATTGCCTGCTTATCAGGGCTAACTTGCCCATCCTCCTGGCCGGCTTGCTCGAAGCTTGGCTAGTCGGGATTGTTTTCGTATTCGGCATCATCCGGAGTGATATTGTCTCTTG
>NC_041389.1:282094227-282190530 GCF_002162155.2 Triticum dicoccoides
GTCAGCGCTTAGATTGCTTCTCGAGGGGATTATCCTCTGTTGCCTCGTTGCCATTGCTTTCTTTGGGCGTGTCCACCATATATATATCATATGATGAGGTGGCTGTCCAGCGCCCTATGGGTGGTGGTTCCTATTCTTCTCCTGCATCGTCGTCCATATCGTCGATGTCTTCGGAGTTGAAATCGAGCATGTCGGTTAAGTCATCGACAGTGGCTATTAAGTGGGTGGTGGGTAGGGAACGAATTTCATCGTCGTCCGCTTCCCACTCAAGCCGGACATAGTTCAGCCAAGAGTCTCCTGACAGGGAGAAAGACTTCAATGAATTTAGCACGTCACTCAAGGGCGAGTGCTGAAAGATATCCGCAGAGGTAAACTCCATGATCGGTGCCCAATCGGATTCAACAGGCACAGACGTGCGCGGTTCGGAGCCTATGGTCGGAGACGAGTCCGAGGGTCCAATGACACAGACCACATTGGAGGTGAAGTCTGTGTTCGGCTCCAGCGCTGATGAGTGTGCGGCCTCTATGGCGGGGTCTATCCACCCGTCTTCGGATGGCGCAATCTGCTCCAGATCTAGGGCCAGGGCAACCGCAGGTGTGATATCCCGAACACCGTCCGATGGCAGATCTAGGTCATGCTCCTCGTGACTGTTCGGCACACCTGTCATGGGCTCGAATCCGTTGAAGATCAAGTCTCCGCGGATGTCGGCGGTGTAGTTCAGGCTTCCAAACCTGACCTAATGGCCAGGGGTGTAGCTATCGATCTGCTCCAGATGGCCAAGCGAGTTGGCCCGCAGTACGAAGCCGCCGAATACAAAAATCTGTCTGAGGAGGAAAAGCTCGCCTTGGATCGCGTCGTTGTAGATGATTGAAGGAGCCATCAAGCCTTACCGTGACGACACAGTTCAACTCTCAATGAAAGCACCAATGTCGGTGTCAAAACCGGCGGATCTCGGGTAGGGGGTCCCAAACTATGCGTCTAAGGCTAATGGTAACAGGAGGCGGGGGACACAATGTTTACCCAGGTTCGGGCCCTCCCGATGGAGGTAATACCCTACTTCCTGCTAGATTGATCTTGATGATGTGAGTATTACAAGAGTTGATCTACCACGAGATTGTAGAGGCTAAACCCTAGAAGCTAGCCTATGATTATGATTGTTCTTGTCCTACGGACTAAACCCTCTGGTTTATATAGATACCGGAGGGGGCTAGGGTTACACAGAGTCGGTTACAGAGAAGGAGATCTACATATCCGAATTGCCAACTTGCCTTCCACGCAAAGGAGAGTCCCGCCCGGACACGGGACGAAGTCTTCTATCTTCTATCTTCATAGTCCAACAGTCGGGCCAAAGTATATAGTCCGGCTGTCCGAGGACCCCCTAATCCAGGACTCCCTCAGCAAGGACAAGCTTCAAGAGGAGATTGATGCATTTGAAGAAGCTCCTAAGGCCTTGGTCAAGTGGGTTCCCAAGACTACATCAAGTTCTACTTCATCAAGTACGACTACAACTCCAAGTATTCCCATCAAGATGGTTTGGATCCCTAAGAAGAAGAACTAGAGAGTTCTTGAGGGTGACTCCGCCAACATACTTCACTCTTATCATTTTGGCAAGGACAAGTGCAAACAACTTCCATATCTTGCACTAGTCCAAGGAGTCACAAACCCTCTTATTGGTAAGACGAGGAACAAGGTAACCTAAGCTTTCATGGACAACACCTTGTGTATACATCACTTTATGTCGATGGATATCTTTGCTTGTTCCTTGTGGGACTAACCCGTGTAGGTATTGAAAGTGCAACTCACTCCAATGGACTGCTCAGAATGATCTACATCAACATTGAGCATCCACATCTTCAATACCTACATGAAGTCATTATTGACAAAACCCAAGGTTAGTTCATCCCTCTTAGGGGAGATATCACATCTAGGGGGAGCTTTACTCTAAGAATTGAGCTAAAGCAACTCTAATGGTGTGAACACAAGAATGCTTTATGTAAAAGTGGTATCCCCACTTGTGCTTAAACGATGAGTATGACCTATGATCAAATGTTCTCATTTGACTCCTAAGTCAATATACTCATATATAGATGACATAGTCATCGCCAATTGCTTGATAGATGCTAGATTGTTTGTGCATGCTTTGTCACATATTTCATTTGTCATTTTATTGTGTGAGCATGTTGGATGCATATTTTACTCATTCGAGGACATCCATTTGTTGCTTTGATTGTTTGGCTTTTTCTCTTTTGCCAAATGGATGGACAAGAATGCCTAAGAACTCCCTCTAGCTATCTATGCTTTCTTCGTCTCAAACTCTATTCATGCTACATCACAAAGTTTGATCAAGTCAGATTTGAACCACTCTGTGTGAGGAGCACTCGGAGTCCCCGATTCGTCATAGACTTAAACTTCCAAAACTTCTTTGTGCATTCCGGTCTGACCGATTCCCTTTTTCGGTCATACCAAGATCACTAAGTTGATCTAGGTTTTCAATCTCGGTGCAACCGATTAGAACCTTTCGGTCACACCGAGTTGCAGTAACTGCTCGCAGTTTTGCATCTCTGTGCCACCGAGTTCTTCCACTCGGTCACACCGATAGGGTCAGGTTATATATACTGACGGGTCAAATTTTGGAAAAATTTCCGAAACCCTTCACCCGCGCGTAACCTGCTCTGCCTCTTCGGGTCTCCGGATCATCTTCTCGCCGCCAGCGACCTCCCGCCGCTGGTCTCCGCCACCGTCAATGGCAATCTGCCCCGCCGTTGCTACCGTAGCAAGTTCACCGCCGAGTTAGGGTATGAACTTGATACTTTGTGCTATTCATTAACTCCGATTCCTAGCACAAGGACAATGCCATGTTTCTTGCCACAATTTAAATCGATCCATCCAGCTAAAACTTCCTTAGGTCTAGATTGATTCGAAAATTTTAGGGTTAGCTCTCCGCAGAACTCATCTCGGACCGATAGAACTGTAGAAATCGGTCTCACAGATTCGGCCTTGGCCATTGCACATGCGCTTTTTGGTCTGACCGAAACGTGCAAATCAATGTGACCGAGTTCAAGATTTTGTGAAACCCTAGCAATCTCGGTGCCACCGAATTGTGACTCGGCCCTACCGAGTTCACTAGTTTTGGTTCCAAGTGTTGCTTCGGTATCACTGAGTGTGTCAATTCGGTAGCTCCGAGATCACTTCTGTAGAGAACTAAAACTAAGCTTTTTGACTCAATTGTTTTGCAAAACCTTTGTACTTTGTGATGCTCATCTACTCTACCTCAGCTACAACCTATTCACAGGGTCTGCTTACAGTTTGCCTGAAGATGTCTGATCAAAGTGATAGTCAGAACAAGTCAGAGGAACAGGTTCAGTTGAGTGGGGCACTAATCCCTCCAGTAGCTATGATGAGGGCAGCAGGAGCACACCTAGTAACTTGCCAAAGGCAGCTACCAGGACAAGGAAGAAGAAAACCTCAGATTCTAAAGATGAGGATTATGTGGTTGTTGAAGATGAGGTCACTTCAAGGAAACAGGTGCTAAAAAAGGAGTATGGCACAACTGTTGCAACTAAGCCAGGAATGAAAACAAAGGCTCCAGCAAGAAGAGTTCCAATGTCAAAAGCCAGAGCCTCAACTGTTGAAGCTTCCAAATCAAAGAAAGTTGCCACAGGTGAAACTATGAAGTTCACCATTGAATCAAATGATGGTGAAGCAGCAGGTGATGGTAAGAAGAAGAAGAGGGCAAGAACCACTACTGCCAAAGTTCTTGTCAAGTCCTCCACGGTGAGAGATTCGGAAGAAGAAGAACAAGAGGATGATGCACCAGCACCCAAAGCTCAGAAGCTCATGGGAGATGCAATCAGATCAGGGGCTACTCCATCTAAGCCCAAAGCTGTTGCTCCAGCTCAAAAGCCTAAACCCAAGAGGAACACCAGAAGTATTCCAGCTGAGGAGAAGAACAAGGCACCAGTGCCTGAAGCTAAAGAAGAATAAGATGATTCACTTGTTTTGAGAAAACTGAAGCCCAAGATCCCTAACCACAATGATGCACATCCTGTTGCAGAAAACATGAAAATCAGGAAGGATTCGGGACTGAGATTATGGAGACAGTCTGATCCATATGCTGTCAGGAGAAGAACTGTTGTTGACTACAGGTTTCACACTAAGGAACAACAAGACTTTTATGAGACAATTTTGCTTGACAAGAAGCCTATTGTCTGTGACATGAGATGGGTTAACTGGGAGTACATCAAGGAGAATGAAGATCACTATCCAGGTGTATATGACAGCTTCAAATCATGTGGAGTTGATACATTTGTTGCCCAGAAGCTCACCAAGTGGAATGATGAGCTGATCATGCAGTTTTACTCCACTGCCCACTTCTACCCAGATGGGAAGATCATTTGGATGTCAGAAGGTACTAGGTACCAATCCTCTGTGGAAGAATGGGCTCAGTTGATCAATGCCCCAGAAGAAAATGAAGATGACTTGGATGTTTATGCCAAGAACAAGAAGGATCACAACTCAATGACCAACATGTACAAGGAGATTCCTGATGCAGATCTAGAGACTCACAAGTTTGGCTCAGTGAAGCACTTGCTGTCAGGGCTGCCAACCATCAATACAATTCTGAGGCACACTCTGTTGCCAAAGTTAGGAGATCACAGAATGATCAGAGGACACTCCATCAACTTGCTGCATATATTTGATATTCCTCAAAAGTTCAAGGTGATGAGTCTGATTGTGGAAACAATCAAGAGGACAACTGCAGATCAGAAGAGATCTTGTGGGTATGCTCCACAGATTCAGATGCTCATATTTGTTGGACAAGGAGCACTTACCCCTCAAGCCAAACTTTGAGGACAACATTGTTGTTATGAATGAAGAAGATCCATCATCTGTGCAAGCACATGAGAAGAGAGAGAAGGCAAGGACAGAGAAAGCTGCAAAGATGCCAACTGCTGAAGAAGCATCTCAGATATTCTTCAAGAGCAAGCAAGATCAGCTTGGATATCTGAATGCCTCCACTTTGAGGATTGAGAAGGGCTTGGCCACCCTGACTCAAAACCAGGAGAGCTTGGAGAGGATCATTGAGCAGAAATTCTATGATCTTGATGTCAAGGTAACTGAGATCCAGTCAGTAGTTGAGCAACTTCAGGAGGAAGTGGAGGAGAAGAAGGGCAAGTCTACTACAAATGCTTTTGCCAGAGTGCCCAGAGGACAGAGATCTGTTGCAGTGGCAGTCACAGATACTAGAGCTACAGTATCAGCACCAGCTGCTACAGCTCCAGTGCCACCTCCAACAGCCACTCCACCAGCTCCAGCTACATCAACAGAAGCTTTTGTCCTTGGAGCCATCTCTACACCACCTCCCGAAGACCAAGCCTGAGTGTCGTTTAGCACTATGCATTTTTTGAACTTTTTGGTAACTTGTCACCAAAGGGGGAGAAAATGTATAGATCATAGGCTTCGAGATAGAGTGTTGCTTTTTATCCCTTTTGTTTTTTGTTGAACTTCTTGATTGTGTGCTTGTGAGATACTTGTTTACTTGTTCGATCATATGTTGGATCATATGCTACCCTTGATGCTTGTTGGATGATATTATCTCTTATATCCTTATATGATCATTCACTTGCTTGGTGATGAGTTCATGCTTTTAACTTCTATCTTTTTGAGCGCTCCACCAAGATGTATGTGACATGGAAGAGTGACCCATGATCCTAACACATTGTGCATTTGCAGTCCAAAGCAAATTTTAAATAATGCACAAATTTAGGGGTAGCTCTTGCTTATCACATATTTCTCAAAGGGATGATGTTTTTCAATCTTATTATCATTTGTCGAAGCTTTTATCTATATGTTGTCATCAATTACCAAAAAGGGGGAGATTGAAAGTGCAACTATCCCTGGGTGGTTTTGGTAATTCCTAACAACATATAGCTCATTGAGCTAATGCTATTTCAAGATAAATATTTTAAGAAAGCTCAATGTTTGGCATGGCATGGATGAGAAACGTGGACCCCTCAAAATGCTAAGGACAAAAGGATTGGCTCAAGCTCAAAGCACAAGACTCTACATTTTTCATTTTAGTGATTCAAGATCACATTGAGTCCATAGGAAAAGCCGATACTATCAAGAGGGGGTGAGGTGTTGCTTAATGAGTTTCTTACTCAAAATTCTTAGTGATATGCTCCAAAAACCCTCAACAACTTTCTAACATCCACATATGTCCCAAACCAAAAGTCAAACTCGGCCCCACCAAATCTTTCTATCCGGCGCCACCGAGTTCAGTTGACATAGCCACTGCCAGAAACCCTAGTCTTTTCGGTATCACCGATAGGGATCTCGGTCTCACCGAGATGGGATTGTAATCTCTCTATTTCCCTTCGTAACATTTCGGTCAAACCGAGATGAGCGATCGATCCCACCGAGATTGCAATGCAAACTCTCTGTTTACCTTTCGTAATGTTTCGGTCCAACCGAGATGAGCGAATCGGTCCCATCAAGTTTGCCTAGCCAACTCTTTGTTTGTCTATTACCAAAATCGGTCTCACCGAGTTTGAGTAATCGGTCTCACCGAGATTACGTTATGCCCTAACTCTAACGATTTCGGTCCCACCGAGTTGACATGTCGGTCCCACCGAAATGCCTAACGGTCACATTATGAACTAAATCGGTCTGACCGAGTTTCACGATTCGGTCCCACCGAGTTTGGGAAATTGTGTGTAACGGTTAGATTTTGTGTGGAGGCTATATATACCCCTCCACCCACTCTTCATTCATGGAGAGAGCCATCAGAACATGCCTACACTTCCAACATACATTTTCTGAGAGAGAACCACCTACACTTGTGTTGAGGTCAAGATATTCCATTCCAACCACATAAATCTTGATCTCTAGCCTTCCCCAAGTTGCTTTCCACTCAAATCTTCTTTCCACCAAATCCAAATTCTGTGAGAGAGAGTTGAGTGTTGGGGAGACTATCATTTGAAGCACAAGAGCAAGGAGTTCATCATCAACATACCATCTATTACCTCTTGGAGAGTGGTGTCTCCTAGATTGGCTAGGTGTCACTTGGGAGCCTCCGTCAAGATTATGAAGTTGAACCAAGGAGTTTGTAAGGGCAAGGAGATCACCTACTTCGTGAAGATCTACCCGAGTGAGGCAAGTCCTTCGTGGGCGACGGCCATGGTGGGATAGACAAGGTTGCTTCTTCGTGGACCCTTCATGGGTGGAGTCCTCCGTGGACTCACGCAACCGTTATCTTTCGTGGGTTGAAGTCTCCATCAATGTGGATGTACGATAGCACCACCTATCGGAACCACGGATAAAAAATCTTCGTGTCAACATTGCGTTTGCTTCCTCAAACTCCTCCCTTTACCTTCATATGCAATTGTTTTACATTCCGCTGCTATACTCTTAGAATTGCATGTGTAGGTTGAGTGCTTGACTTGTGCTAAGTTGCTAAAATATGCCAAGAACTAAAATTGGGAAATGCTAGATTTTATTTGGTCAAGTAGTCTAATCACCCCCCTCTAGACATACTTTCAATCCTACAACATTAGAATTGCCCACACGTGTGGGCGCAACTACTTCGTGCCACACGCCCAATAAGTACTACTCATCCTCACCCCGCGCGTGTGCCACCATGCAAATATGCCCACACGTCCGGGTGCAGCTATGTTAGGTACCCGCGGGATGACAATTTAGTTGCCATTTGGGATGGCAGATGTAGTTATTCGGGATGGCAAATGTAGCTGTAAAAGCATGGCAACTCTCTTTTTTTTGGTTAACTATAGTTGTCATGTCTAATTTATGGTAGTTGTCGCGTGTAATCAAACTATAATTATCGTGTGTGATTAACTACTTGCCACATATGGTCAAACAGTAGTTGCCATGTGTGTTTACCTAGTTGTCACGTGTTTTCCAACCATAGTTACCATGTATGGTTAATCACAGTTGTTATGTGTGTTTATCTGGTTGCCACGTACGTGCAACTGCAGTTGTCGTCTAACAACGAATCATAGTTGTCATGTGTGTTTACCTAGTTGCCACGTACGCGCAACTTTAATTGCCATCCAACAATGTATGAGTGCCGTGTGGGCGAAAAGTAGTTCGCTCATACACGTGTGAACTAGGTGGTGGTTGTGTGGGCAGAAACTAGTTCGCCCACACAGCGCAGTTGGCAGGCCGCGTGCTGCGGGGCATGTGGACGAACTCTCCACGTCCACACACACGATGATGCCCACGTGACGCTCAGATTTTAATAGATTTATTTAGGATTCGTGCAAAATAAAATTAATCGTGGATCAAGGCAAGTGGCGTTATCATTTGGGTTTTTTTAAATAAGGTTATTTTATGCTAAACTTTGCCTAAACGGCCAGTTTTGTGGTTTTTCAGGAACCTCCTAGATTTATCATTTCTTTGATTGTGGATGATGTAACAATTATTTAAAAGAAATAAAGTGAGCCATGATGACATTCCCTCAAAAAATGGTAAAGACAAAGATGAAGATTAGGTAAAAATATATGCATGTGGAGCGCCGTGGTGGGTACAGCATGGACCTCGAACACGTACGGTGTACTGCGACATGAAGCTACCTCTTTTTGATGGAGATGAAGAAGAGTAGACGTAACTACAACCAACCTGCGGCCTTCGGAATTTTAATTGCCTGGTCTTTTTAGACACTATTTTCTTGGGCATCTTTTGAGACACTATTTTAATTGCCTGGTGACTCTGAGGAGCCGCCCCACGCACCTAGCCCATGCACTCAATGATAGCAGGCCAGATGTTCGCGAATTTAAAAAACACGAGCTTGGAAAATGTTTGTGAAGTTGAAAATTTTCCGCGAATTCTGAAGATGTTCGTGAATTCAAAATAAATTTATTATTTTTTAAAAAAACATGAATTTTAAAATGTTCACTAATATAACATTTCTTCACAGTTTTGAAAAATATATTCACAAGTTTGAAGGATGTTCACTAATACAAAATTTCTTCACAGTTTTGGAAAACTATTTATAAGTTTGAAAGATGTGCACAAATTTTAGAAATATTTATGAAGTTGACAAATGTTCATCATATATTTAAGAGAATTGACCCTATATTGTAAAATGCTTGATGCGTATTAAAAATATACATCAAATAGATAGAAAATGTTCATGTGTTTTTAAAAATAAATAAAAAATAAATTTGGGAAAATAAAAATTAAAAATTAAATCAATAAAAATAATTAAGAGAATAAAAGGCAAAACAAAAAGATAATAGAAACCATAGAAACGGGAATCAAAAGAGAGAGAAAACAATCTAGACACTAGACCATTTTAGGAACAACATTGTAAAAAACCTAACTTAAGTTGTTATGCAAGAGGACACGAGTCCGGAGGAAAAAATCATTTACTGGGCGGCCCGCTTAGAAATCTCCTGTAGAGATAGACTAGAGGTGGAAGATACATGTGACAGTTGGGTCAAGTTGGTTAGTGAGAGTAGCAAATTATTCCATTTGGGATATATGTTTTTACATGAAAAACAACTTTAGGTTCGATTTAGACCGGGATCGGTAAGTTCAGTGTGCCAACGACCTGGGATTTGGAGTGGGGGTTCGATTTAATTAAGTTCTACACGTTTAGGGTTTAAAATAGACTTCCCCTAGGCAAGAGGAGCCGGAGGCAAACCCTAAATGACGCCTTATGTGCTCGTTTCTTTCACTTATCGCAAACGGACGCACCCCCCTGCTGCGCTGGGCCGACCTATTTTCCTTTTTTCTGTCGTTTCTTCACTTTTCGCAAACGGGTGCACACTCCGTGTTGCGCTAGGCCGGTCTATTTTCCCTCATTTTTCGTCGCTTCTTCACTTTTCGCAAATGGGCGTGTGAGGACGGGGTTCGAACTCAGGATATCCACGTCCACAGGGCTGCGCACCGACTACTACGACAAGCTGACAGATGTGCCTCCATACTTCTTTTATTTTATTTATTCTTTGTCAAGGTTGCTTTTTTGGGAACAATTTTTTATTTTTTCCATTTTGTATTTCTTTTTCCTTTTTCCATTTTGTGTTTCATTTTTCTTTTACTAAATTCACAAACTTTTTACAATTCATGTTTTTTTTCAAAATCAATGAACATTGTTTTTCAAATTCATGAACTTTTTTTCAATAAATATGAACTTTTGTCAAACTGATGATCTTTTTTCAAAATTGATGAAGTTTTTTACAGTCGATGAACTTTTGTAAAATCAATGAACTTTTTTCAAAATCGATGTACTTTTTCCCAAGTCGATGAGTTTTTTTTCAAAACCTATGTATTTTTTTGAAAATCAACGAACTTCTTCAAAGTGGATGAATTTTTTTCTAAGTTGATGAACTTTTTTCAAATCAATGAAGTTTTTTTCAAATTCAATGAACTATGTTTCAAAATCAATTAACTATTTCCAAATCGATGAACTTTCGTGAAAACCGATGAACTTTTTGAAAAATCAAAATCGATGAACCTTTTCAAAATTTGACGAACTTTTATTCAAAATCAAGGGAATTTTTGAAATTCACGAACTTTTTCTAAAATACTTTCAATTAATTCGAAAATCAAAGCACTACAGTAAACATAACTTTTCAATAAATTTGTGTGGCTACAAATTTTCTTAAATGTTCGCCCTGCAATTCATCACTACAACGTAGAAAGGTCAGGTGGTTATCCGTACTCCAACGTGGTTGTCGCGGTGCAAGTTTGTTCCTCGTATAGCACCACTTTTGTTTTTTTTTCGTGGTTGATTGAAGTTTTGCTAGGCTGGCCCAGTAATAACATGACCTACGAGCGCTGGCGCTGGGAGCTCCCGGAGCCGGGCATGTACACGTCGCAAATGCTAGTTCTCGCATTAAGCGAGACTGTAGAGAACCCTCGCTGAAGTGTTTCAGTACTTGGGTCAGCCCATCTTCACGCATAAATTAAAGGGAAAAGAAGATTTAAGGGGGGAGAACGCGAGGTCGAACCGTGGTCTTCCAGGAGATCGCCGTGGTAGCTGGTAGTAGTGGGGACGCGAATTACTTGAGGCAACCCAAATCAGTCTTTTATGTTGCTTTTCTTTTGTTCATGTTTTTCTTCTCCGATTTTTTCTGCTTTTGTTTTTTTTCTTCTCCATTTTTTGCTTTTCTTTTGTTTTTTTCTTATATTTGTTTTCGTCTTCATCCTACATTTTTGTATATGTCAAAAACATTTTTTTAATAAGTGGTCAACATTTTTTATATACACGTTCAACTTCGTCTGAACGCTTATTCAACATTTTTGAAATACTTGTTCAACATTTTTTTCAGATACATGTTCAAAATTTTTTAAATACTCATTCAACATCGTTTTAATACTTATTCAACAATTTTGAAATACTTCTTCAACATTGTTAACATTTATTCCACATTTTTAATAATTATTCAACAATTTTAACTACTTGCTCAACATTTCTTAAATACTCGTTCTACATTTTTTAAAACATATTCAACATTTTTTAAATACTTTTTAACATTTCCAAATACTTGCTTCAACATTTTTTAATACTTATTCAACATTTTTAATACTTATTCAACATTTTTTTAAATACTTGTTGAACCATTTTTTCAAAAAAAGAAGAAGATTTTTTTTGTAATATATAAATATAAATAGAATATTTCCAAGTATAAACAAAAGTACAAAAGTCTTGCATGGAAGAAAAAATAGGTCATGAAATGAATATTTTACAGCTGACATAGTTCTTGTTTCTGTGATCTATTACTAGCTAATTTTTTTAAATAATACTTTTTTTATTAATTTTCATAAATATTACGCTGGGTATTTTTTTTTCAAAAATAATACACCGTCGGCCCGCTGCAGGCCGACTGGGCCTAGTCGGCCCACAGCAGGCCGATTGCATTCCAGTCGGCCTACAGTTGGCCGACTGGCCCCAGTCGGCCCACTGTGGGCGGATTGGGTCCTATCGGCCCACTGTGGGCCGACAGGAGCTAATCGGCTCGCTGTGGGCTAATTGTTTTTGCAAAAAAAGTAGGCATAAAAAATATATGTTTAAAAATATGTTAATCATGTAATTAAAAAATGTTAAACGTGTATAAAAAATGTTCCTGGTGTATATAAAAAATGTACAATATATATGCAAAACAGTTGACTAAAAAATATGTTTTAAAAAGTGTTAATCATGTATTTAAAAAATGTTAAATGTGTGTATAAAAATATTCCTTATCTATACAAAAAATATAGAATGTGTATGAAAAAAAGTTGACACCAAAAAAATATATTTCATGACTATGGATGCTTTGATCCAAGCTAGTGCAGGACTATGAATGAAAAAATAGGTCATGAAATGAATATTTCATGACACCAAAAAAATATGTCGACATGTGTTTTAAAAAGCTAGCTTGGATGGCTAGCAGCAACAGCTCCTATCGAAGCATCCAGGGTTCGAATCCTGATACTGTAGTTCGCTTCAGCGAGAGGTCGAGCAGACTCGCGTCAAGCGAGAAATAGGGGTTTGTCTCAAAAAAAGAAAGTGAGAAATAGGGGTGCTTTGAGGGGAAATCCCTATTGGACGCTCGCTGCGTCACAATGTCGAGCAAATGCACACAGGAGCGAGCGGGATCGCATGTACTGAGCCGGCCCAATATCTGGTTTTATGCGTTTTGGGAACCTTCCAGAAGGTTCTCTGAACCGGTTTTTGTCTGTTTTTTCCCTTGTGTTTTCTTTTTTGGGTTTTTCCCTTTTCTGTTTCCCTTTGTATTTTCTTTTTTCAAAAAATGTTTAGAAATTTGGAACATGTTCACATTTTAAGTTTTTGTTCACAAATTAGGGAATTTGGGAAATTTGAAAAAAGGATACCATTTAGAAAAATTGTTCACAATTTAAAAAATGTTCAGAAACTTGAGAAAATGTTCCGGGTTTCCAATTTTATTCTAGAATTTTGCAATTGCTCACTTTTTAAAATTCGTTCTGACACTTTAAAATCTGTTTATTATTCTTCTTTCTTTTTTATTTTCTTTTCCTTTTGCTGTTTCTTTCTTTCTTCTTTGTTTCTTTTTTTTCGTTTTCAAGTTGATATTTTTCTTTTATTTTAATTCAAACCTTTTAAGATTTTAAAAATGTTCTACTTTTAAAAATATGTCAACAATTTGAAAAAATGTACAGGAATTTTAGAAAATGTTTGTATACTTCAAAATTTGTTCAGTTTGCAAATTTAGAAAATTTTCCTATTTCGAAAAAAAAACTTCCTAAATTGCAAAAATTGTTTGCGGTTGCAAAATTTGGTCTGAAATTAAAAAAAATCGTGTTTGATAAAATCTTCAGGAATTTCAAAAAATGTCTGTCGTTTCAAATTCTGTTAGGTATTTCATGAAGTTCCGTTTTCATATTTTTGTTCACAAATTCAAAAAAAATCGCGGTTTCTTTTTGTATGTAATTTCATAAAATGTTCCATTTTTTAATATTTGTTCAAATATTCAAGAAAAATCGTGGTTTAAAATTTGTTCGGGATTTCATAATTTGTTCACAACTTCAAAAAATGTTTCACGTTTTTCAAAAACATTTTCTGCAGTTTCAGTTTTTTTGTGCACGTATGCCAAAAAATGTTCCTGTGTACAAAATATGTTGTGAAATGAAAAAAATGATCGTACTTTTTCAAAATATACACCTTCAGAAAAAATGTACAATTTATTTTAAGAGGTTCACTACAGTGTGTAATTCTGGTTCGATACAATAGACAAGTCCGGTTGTACGGCTGTGCCCGTTATTAAAAGTGTGCGTACCCTAAAAAAAAGTGCGTGTTGGTTTCCTACAAGCAATGCTAGTCAGGTGGAGTTGCTGGGAGCATGCACTTCGAAGTTGTAGGTCGCAGGTTCGAGTTTCAATCGCTCCTTCCTTCCGCTTTTTTGCTTTCTTTTCTTTCCACCCGTACAGCGCGATGGGCCGGCCCAGTCAGGCTGCGCCTCTGTGTGTGGCGACGACATTTTGACGCAAAGCGCGTCCAATAGGACCTCCCGCTTTGAGGCAGATCCTATTTGACGCTCGTTAGCGTCAAAAGGTTGTCCCTTCGCTGAGGCGAACATCTGATTGGGCCGGCCCATGTACGGGGTTTGTCTGTTCGTCGTTCGCTGTTTCCTGCTGTTTTTTTTTCGTTTTTCTTCTGTGGTTTTATGCTTCTGTTTTTTCAATGTTTTGTCCGGTCTTCGGAGGTTTTGTTCTGGTTTTTTATTTTTGGTTCAATTTTCCTTTGTTTTTTTTTATTTTTCTTTTATTTTCTTTTATCTTTTTTCTTCCTCTCTTTTCTGTGTGTTATATAAAGCTTCACCGCGTATTACAAAAATGTTAATTGTATATTAAGAAAATCTTCAGCATATTTATGAAAAAGTCACCACACATTAGAAAATGTTCATTCTGTATTACAAAAATGTCATCATACATTTAACAAATGTTCACCATATATTAAGGAAATGTTCAACATATTTAAAAAATGCTCATTGTGTACTTAAAAATGTTCAGCATATATTTCAACGGGGACATTAACATTCATGTCGCACAATATTTATTTTCTCTTGCACATCAAGATACACTATCAAGTTTTTTAAACTGTTATAATCAATCTTCTTACTCATCATTTTAATTTTTCCTCCACTAACTATTTCAGTCTCTCCAATCCAAGTCTGTTTGCAACTGAACCGTTCCATCAAATAAATGGAGGATACTATATTGCAACCTAAAACAATAAATTGTTGATTGGTGTTGTTTCGCGGCCAAGGGTTGTTCTAGCCAGTCTCTTGGAGAACCTTTATTTTGACCAGAATACTATGTTGCAATCTAAAACAGTAAATTGAGTAGTGGTACATACTTTTAAAATAATCATCTATCCATTAGAGAATATTTCTTCCAACTCTATCATCTAAAGTTGTCAACTGTCTACAAAACTATAGTAGGTTGGTTCGTCTGCTAACGCTCTAGCGTCTTCCATCGTCTGCTATATATTGTTTATCTTTTATATAAGACCATCCAATAAATCTAGGATCATCATGTAGCGTCTTCCTAGTTTAATTCAATGTCATTGTTCGTTGAACAAAATGGTCAGAATATCAACAACAAACATGGGATTTTCCATCGAGTTATCTAAACCAATAGTATGGCGTTGCATACACATAAGACAATGCAGTCTAGCACAAGCACGACAAAGCAAGGTTCGCATGTGCACGAATATTGGACCATCAAGCTCTTGAAGGCAAATAACCGAACGCCTGGTGGGTACCTAGAAAACTTTCCAAAACACAATTATTACTTACAATTTGGAACCGATGAAGGTGCCGTCCACTGGAGGCTTGTCACACCGCCGTTCTTTGACATTGCATCCTCTTGCTGCTGCATGTGTCGCTAGTGATGCCCCATGATGGACGCCTTCCGAGTCAAACAATGCATAACGTACGAAGCGACCTTATGCATTTCTCGTAACGTACCGCCAGCTGAGGAGGAGTACACAAGCTACACAGAGGGATAGCATGCGGGGGCGGTGTACATCATCCTGCCCACGAGACCACGCCACTGGCGCGGCATCTGAGAGGAGACGCCCTGTACCCTCGCCCGCAAGGCAGTTGCAATGGAGTGACAAGAAAGACCCACCAGATCTGGCTATGTAGGTGGGGTCCATCCATCCATGTGGAAGACGGCCACGACGTCGGCAAGGAAGGGGGCAAGCGCCAAAGCGGTATCAGGGAGATTGCGGCCGATGTGGACGAGCGGGGCAGTCGGCGGCGCGCTGGCAGGGTGCAACTGTGCAAGGAAGGGTCGAAGGTGGCGACGGCATATGAGCACCTGGAGGAGGCGATGTGGCGGCCGAGGAGGCGCTTGAGCGTGAGGGAGAAAAGGGGTCGAGGGCGGGGTGGGGCTGCGTGCCTAGGTTTTTGATTACCACTGCCGTAGTTTTTTTCTTTTGAAAGTAATAGGACATGAAGAACGATGTAATAGGGGAAACGGCACGTTGTGTTTCTTTTAGGTAGTAGAGATTCATCGTATATCACAAAAATGTTCAAAGTGCATTTAAAAATCATTCAGCGTAAATCAGAAAAAAATGTTTAATGGTGGGATTTTTTCTTCTTTTTTCTGGTGCTGCCTTTATGGTTCTTAAATGTTCGCGTGTCGCTTAATCACGAGCGTTTAGCTGCTGTAGTGGTAAAGATCAGTTACTCGCAATCGTCGGGCTGTGATTTCGAAACCTCGATGGGACATCTTTGGGGGTGTTTGTTTTCAGGGACTTTTTGATGTAGGGACTAGAAAAAGTCCTTCTTAGAGACTTTTTTATCAAACGGGAGGGACCTTTAGGGACTAAACTAGGCATTTGGGACTAAAAAGAAGAAGACCATATATGAGAGTCTTTTTGGGACTTTTCCCTGGCCTGCCCCCCACCTCACCTTATCCACATCTGTACTAGTTCATTATTAGGGGCAATATGGTCTTTAGCATGTCATTTATTATCCTCTAGTCTCTGTTTAGTCCCTGGAAACAAACAGGTAGGAACTAGAGACTTTTTACTTGGGACTAAAAAAAGTCCTAGGACTTTTTAAACAAACAGGGCCTTTGTTTCATATTTTTATGACCACACCGAATGGGTCGGCCCATTCAGTTCGCGCGACGCTGACGAGCGTCAGCTAGTTGCTAAACCCTAGTAACACCCTCCATTCGCCACTCTGATCCTCCGCCCGCCACTAAACCCTAACATCCCGCCTCCACCCGCCGCTAACCCTAGAACCACCCGCCACCCAATCCGACGCTCTTCCTCTAATCCTCCACTCGCCACCCTGCTCGCCGCTGGCGGTTGAATTCCACTGGCCACACTCCGCCACACCCCTGCTCGTCCCGACGCTATGAATCCGCCAGATCCACCCGCAAATCTTACGAGGAATCAGAAAAAGAAGCAGAGGTTGAAGGCGAAGAATGCTGCTAAGAGAGAGCAGGATATGATAAAGCAGATGGCCGAGGCCGAGAGGAAACAGAAGGAGGAGGAGGAGGAAAGGGAAAGGATGCTGGCCGAGGCCGAGAGGAAACAGAAGGAGGAGGAGGAGGAAAGGGAAAGGATGCTGGCCGAGGCCGAGAAGAAAAAGGAGGAGGACAGAGTGACAAAACACACGGAGAAGATGAAATCGCTTGCTAAGGAAGATATTGATACATTCTATGCTTTGACATCTAATAAGTATGCCAAAAAGGAGAAAAAGCTCTGAAGGTAGATCCTACTGGTCCCAGCGTTGGTAGCACAGGCATTCCCGAGCAGATTGATCTTGGCAGTTCCTCTGCCAACAAGAGTGATCAACCCCAGGATGATCTTGGCAGTGGCATTATGGAACAAGCTGATGAAATAGATGATGACCTTTCTGGAAGAAAGAACATGTGGTCTTTGTCAGATACAACGGTGAAGTTAAAGTCAGACTTGCATGTTGCAGGGCAGAAGCAGCCTTGGGCAAACGTGTCTGCGGGGAAAACTCAGGATATTTCAGATGAAAAACATATTGTAATGTTCGAAGATTTTCTATCCTCGTAAGCTTCTTTAACCCTGCTCCTTCATTTCTATTAGTTGATGTCCAATTAATTTGATTTATTGTATGATAGAAGTTTTTGAACGTGGAAGAAATTTGAAATTGTAGTACATGATAGGAGGAAATTTGGCTGCCTTGTCCTTGCTAATATTTTCCCACATGTTCTACATGCTGCGGTCTTAGACTGGTCCACACATTGTCAGTTGCTGAAAGGCGCATTAATATGCCTCAAGACCAAGGTTCCAAAAAGCGCTAGCGTTAATTCCAAGTTTTGCCGATGCCTAGCGTGAGCCAATAATACAAGAATTTTCCGTATAGCTGTCCTCAACTATAAAATATATTCTATGATAGTGTCTATACTGATCTTATAGCGTGAGCTGCCTTAAAGTTTGCAATCAACAACAGACACACTGAAAACTTAGGTTGAAGTATTTGTGTGTCAATTTTTTTAACGGCTGTATGTCGAATTGATAACTTGATTGGCACATTGGAGCTAAATTAGTTATGTTCTCATGTAAAAAAATACTCCCTCTGTTGGTAAGTATAAGTCTTTTTAGATATTCTACTATAGAGACTACATTCGGATGTATATAGACGCCTTCTAGAGTATAGGTTCATTCATTTTGCTCCGTATGTAGTCTATAGTGGAATCTCTTAAAAGACTTGTATTTAGGAACAGAGGAAGTATTATATTTTCTAGGATGATTCCATGTTGTTGGTAGGTGGTGAATATATGATACAGTTGGTGTGAGAAGCTTAGTGCCGGGCGTAATTTCTTGGTTCTTCACTTGTTAACAGAGAAGAAATACTAAAAATATTCTGCACCTGTACCATTCTGCTGAGTGACATTTGATTGTACCGTTATATACTTATAACTGTTGAAGGTATAACTGTATTTTTTACTCCAGGCATAGAAATGAATCTGATGGAAATAATGGGTCAGAGTTCTACTTTCCAGCTTACGTTGAGCTCATGAAGAAGCTAAAAACTTATAAGTTACAAGTGGACTTCATGTTTCTCTTGTCCGACAAGAAATACAAAGATTTGGCTGTTAGGATCGGAAAGAACGATGAACATCAGTGGCTGAAGGGTGCGGTCGCACGGTTCTTACATGCCAATGGTATGAACAGTGAGGACTTGGAGACCCTGAAGGAGAAAGTTTCAGTGTGCTTCATAAACAAGGAGAGGTAAACACATGCAGTCAGCCAGTCACAGTTTTCAGCTTAATTTATTTCGTGCATAAGGATGTTGATAAGGACATTCTATGGCTTAGAGGACAGGGTATCTATCTATAGAGGGCTATGGTCGCTGGCTGGTATATTTAGCACTTAACTGCCCTGATTTCGAGTTTTGTTTTTTCCCACTTGTTTTCTTGGTAATCAAAGCCGAATGTTATCTTCTTCCAAACCAATGCAAGTTACCAACTATTTTCATTTCCCATTGACAATGTGGTTGACTCTGAAACCTTATTTCAAAGACATAGATCAACCAGGCAAAGAAACTATATGAAATGCATCATTGCATCCCGTCAGGTTGCAACTAACCAAAGTATGAATGCCGTGATCAGAATAAAAACATCACCGCAACAGTCAACATGCACTGCACTTACATAGAGACTTTACAGCCCACTCTCATATTTAGCTTTTCGTGTGCGCTTCAGTTTGTAGTTTCTGACATATGATTCCACTGCATGACAGCCTGCTGCCTCTGAGAATCTTCATGGAAAAGAAACCTCGTTGGACAATCACCGCAAATAAAGAGCGTCCTCTTACAGAACATGGGGGCGGTTCCTTTTCGTTAGTGATCTGTGAGGTTGTAAAGACACACAAAAAGAAGAGAAGTTACAAGGGCCTGCTCAAAGAGGACGACATCCTCTTGGGAGAACATTTCTGCTGGATTTATAGCAAGCAGCTTCAGGATGAACCAGATGCAAGTTTTGTTGCAGATTTCAAGTCCATTTGGACTGTCATGGCACCTTTTTACACAACAGATGGGGAAACATATCCTCAAAATTTCAGAGTACTGCATGACACTCTTCATCTGAAACATATTAGCCATTATGAAGTCAGAACTCGCTGGTTCAACGAGTTCATAATGTTCACTCCATCACTTGCTCCATCAGATGCTAAGCGGTGTTTTGTTGTGGAGCTACGGCGATCAGTTATAGAGACTGATTCTCAACTGGAGGAGTTCCTCACACGTGTACCATTTGGGCCCTGGCAAAAATGGGGCAGATCTGAATCTTCAGAATCAGAAGATAATAATTGGACAGTTGGCATTAAAAATTCATCTTCACCCGTTCTCAGTGGAGTATTCTTGTATGATCCTGACAAACCCAAGACCACAGAGATTAAGCAAACAGCCAACCAGAACCAGCAAAGGTCCACCCAAGGCAAGACTATCACCAAGGGTAGTCAGACAGTAGCCTCCAAAGGCCGCAAGGTTCAGTTAGCTACCAACCAGAGAGGAGTCCCCACCACCACCAATAATCAGCCAAGCACCAGCAGGGAAGTTGGCTCTCAAAGATATACAAACACGGTCTGGAGTATGCTCAACTATGACCGATGCGTAGTTGAGCATGGGGCAGGGCATGCTGGAGGAGTGGTTGTTGTTGAAAACGAGAAATCCATGGAAATTCACGCTTCAGAGCAGCTGCCATACATTCTGGCTTATCTTATGTTCACAATGCTGAGGGACAATTTGGTTAAGAAGCCTTGGTAAGATTTTTTCCGAATGAGTTTATTTATTTATTATTTTCAAATTTATGTATCTAAACGCCCCCCTTACTCTTGTAGGCTCGCACATGTGTGGGATACTTACAAGAAGCTGTTTTGTCGTCGGAAGGCGGACTAGAAGAATAACATACCAGGAATTCTTTTTTTGGCGTGAAGGTATGTTTCTTGGATTTTCTCACAAGGGTGATAGCAGAGGTTATTTCTTCTGACCTTTGTATACCTATTCTCAGGCTAATTGGTGACCTGGTGGTTGAAAAACTTACTGGAGAAGACCTTTACAACAGAACATTGGCAATGGAATTATCGTAGTTTAGTTGTAGATGCTCGAGCGTTGATGCGATCTCATGTGGATGCTCTGCTGAACCGGTGCAAAGAGATTTGTGTCAATCGTCTATTTGTGCTACATAACAGCAAACCAGTCATGAGCAAGTACTTCAGAAATGATTTAATCGGTAAAAAATCTGATTGGGAGAAACAGAGGAAGCTTTGGCTCGTGGTGTTATCATTTTGGTACTGATGCTAGTTTTTACTTGCTTCTGAGTGTGTTTTTGGTGGTCTGAAGAGTTGGGCGTTGAAAGAGAGAACATCGACATGGCTCGTACCACCATATGGTCATATTATCTGGACCATTGAGTTGAGCATGTGGATCTGCACCACTTCATTTAGTGAATATTGGAGCAAACCGAAGAAACCAGCTTTTTGGCACTATACCCTCCGAGTATGTATGTTCGGGTTGCGGGGCGAGTCAATGGGAAAAACACCTGCCTCGTAAGAAGACCATGGTTAAATCCGTGTAGCTGCTGTGATGCATGAATGGGTCTTTAATTACTGCATGCGCCAAACCATGCATGCTGTTCGTCTGCTTGAGCGCCTGATGTATTCTCTTTACTGCATTTTTCTTTTCTAGTTTCAGCGGATTGTGGCGAGGGCCGAGACGAATCCAATGCGATGCAGCAGCCGGTGGGGATCTATCGAGCGTCGTAGAAGGTGGCTTTTCCAGAGGACCCCTTCGAGGACAAAAATGTTAGTTTGCTTCCACAAAAATTGGGAATCTGGCGCTGTGATTGCTCAGAACCGTGGTTGCAGGCTCCCAATCTATGAGGACACCTTGAATCTGAGTGGAGTTGCGGAGGTTCGAGGAGGCACATCGGTAGGAATGGGCAGGACCGAGGAATGGGCAGGACCGAATACATCTGTTTTCCTTAAGAATGTTTACGGGGATAACCACCTAAAACTATGGTTAGCCTAATAAAACTCTGGATAAGTGAAACTTGGTTCCCATACGAAACTGAAAAAGTGAGATTTAAAACTAGTATCGGCTGTCGTTGTTTCCGGCAAACCTACAGCCGTCGCGAGCCAATCACACTATCAGCGGAGAAACTATTTTTTGTCCAAAAAGACCCCTGGCCAACAGAATTGTCAAAAAGGACTACCCGTGGATAAATTTGCGGCCGGTGCGGCAGGCAACACGTGGCACCTGCCGCCACACCAGGAGGCGGCGGGCCCTGCCGCCACCGCAGGAGGCGGCCACCCAGGGGAAACGACATTGCTGCAGTGCGAGTCGCTGCGACGGAACAGGGCGGGCCAGGTGGGCCCTGCCGCCATCGCTGGAGGCGGCCTCTCCCTGGTGCTGTCCCTGGCTGGTCGACAGGCCGTGCAGGCCGCGGGCCTAGCCGATGGGCCACGCCGCCACTGCTGTTGGCGGCAGCCTTGCTACACGCGCCCCGGTTGATTCCGACGCAGACTACACACTGAACGCGGGAATATGTACGCTTTTGGTTCTTTCGCCCGGGAATCAGTCTGCTTTTCTACTTTTGCCTCAGCGGATGCGACGGCACTGCGAGAATCGCTCTGACTATTTCTTGAGCGGATGCGACGGCACTGCGGTAATTTCGTTCGTTCGCGCTTATTTTTTCGCCATCATTTGTCATCTAAGCCTATAAAAGGAGACACCGAGGCTCTCGTCCAGCCATCCTCTTCCCGCCAACCCTTTCCCTCCATACCCAGTCGTTCTTTCCCGCTATTTTCTCCTCTCTACCTATAAAACCCCCTCCACACGGAGGTGAATAAGCAGTGTAGTGTAGTGTAGTCGAGATGTCCCATTATCCTTTCGATCGTAGTTTTCACCCTGGGATGAGCAGATGTCTTCTGAGGTTAGCCACTGATTTCAGGATGGACAATAGGATAGTTCCATGGGACGAACTCACCGGTAGTGACACCATAATGAATGAGTTGGCCCACGAATTACGTAGGTCTGGGTGGCCTGAAATGACTTATGAGGAGGTGCGTACAAAACTTCTTAGGTTGCATGAAAGGTGGAAGAAGGTAGTGGAGCCGAAGAGTGAAACTTTCAGAAGGACTGCAACAAAGCATCCATTTTTATGGACTAAAGAAAGCGAGGACGACGATGATATCTTCATGTCGCCGCTTTCGGGTTCTGCATCCTAGAAGGACAAGAGTTCTGCATCGTCCAAGGGCAAGAGTTCCGCGTCCTTGAAGGGCAAGAGTTCTGCATCGACGGAGGATGACGATGATGCCTTCATGTAGTTTTTAAGCTACGTCCTCAAAGGGCAAGATTGTCGTGGTTCTGAACGCTGGACAGAGGGACGTGGAGGACGATGTGTGAGTTTACTGTCTTAATTTCTACAGTTTCGTGTAGCTTTATTTCGCAATCGTTTTTATCTTAATTTCTGCAGTTTAGTGTAGCTTTATTTCAATACTTAAATGTATCTTTATTTCAATAGTATGATGTATCTTAATTTCAGTTGTACCGTGTCTTGATGAAAAAAAATAGTTTTACAATAAAACGTAGCATTTTATTTCCCTCCACTAATTATCGAATGTCATGCAACAAGTACAAGCACAAACTAATAATGCAAGTACATCTGAATTTAACGGGACTGGTGCATTTTTATTTCAGCATATATAATGTTTCATACATAAGTCAGAAGGTCTGATACTGACATATGTAGATACAATGGGTCGCACACATAGATAGATGAATCATTGTAGTCGATGACGGCCACCTGACCTTCCCTTCGGACCGAAAAGCTCCAAGCGATTAGGTGGTCGAGTTACACGAAGACCGTGACCGTACTCCAGTTGGTCTTCCTGTGTCTGCTACTCCTGCATAGGTGGTGGAGTCTGTAATCCTTGTTGCGAACATGATGCATAATTGTAGGCGTATGGTTGTTGTGACTCCTCGGAGATAAAACATGGGTCAATAACGTCCTCTCCGAAGAATTCCGTAACTACTGCATTAAAATTGTCGCCATCATCATGTGATAATCCCTGTATGCGTGTGTTGAGGCCAGGTTGGGTGTACTCATCGTCCCAATTTACATCAGGTATGTCCTGCACATAGAAACATTGTAAATAAAAACTGTTAAAGGATAATATGTAATGTCACTATAAATGCATTAAAATGTAAACATGACTACCTGATCAGATCCCTCGCCTGTACTGTCTGGACATTCTACCTGGTACTGGTTTAAATCTGAGACACGAGTCTCCTCGTGCATGGAGATCCCTCGCGTGGAGAGATACGGCTGAGATCCCTCACCTTGAGTGTATGCGCCATATCCTGTGTATGCATATGGGTTTGGGGAAAGATACAACTCGGGCATTGAATCCAAGCCCATGCCATGGTCCTGCGATGTCTGCCCCTGACGAAGCAGCACCGAAGAAGAGTGATGTAGTGGCTGAGATAAGTCATGTCGTGGCAATGTCGTTGTAGTACTCGGACCCCCCCCACTGCCCATGGCTTGTACGCGCCTCGCTCGGTCTGGACGACAGCGCCGCACTCGGTCTGGCTGACCTTGGTACTAGCATGTTGTACGCTCCTGTGACAACGTCGTCGCCTCTACAACATCTCAACTTTGCTACCATGTATTCTTTAAGACGTTTATGGAATGACTTGACAACTGATCCCCTGGCCGGCATGCCTTCCGTTGCGATCTGCCCTATTTCATTGGCAGTTTGAAGCTGAAAAATATTTGGTTGTTATTTGGTTGAAATGATAATGAAATAATGGACCTGAAAAAATTACTAGTGATTACCATCTAGTCACGATAGAAAGCTGCATGCAGCTCAACATGTCTCTGCATCTGCTCCTCGTGCGTGAGATTTGTTGGTATCGTAGCTGGTTGACTGGCCAGGCTTGTACGCGTGCTGATGCAGTACCACTGCTTGTACGCTTGAGCTGCACTTCCATCGTACGGTCTGCAAAATTATATAATTACATCAACCGTTGTGATGAAAGCAAAGCATCTTCACGCATCGTATGGTCATCGTAATAAAATAATGTAAATAAAATGTATCTAAGTTGATACACTATATCTGCTAGCGCTTCATTTTCCCACTTGTGTACCCATTGAATGTTGTGTTCCCTCCAATTGTAAGAACTCCAACTGTGGCCCATATTGGTTAGCCTGCAAATTATGTAACAAAGTGTGAGTTTAGTAAATTAAAAAGGGCAATGACTATTTAGGGAGGTCACATCTTACTTATGGGTTTCCTCGTCGGTACATCTTGGAAAAGGTGGTGGAATCTCCTGATACAGACCGAACTGTCTCATGACACGCTCTGGGTTGTAAGGCTCAACACACCATAGAAACAATAAGTAGCAGTGATTCAGCCAGAATGCACTATCGGTCAGCATGCCTCCTGTGATGGGTCGTATATCAAAGACCATCTGTACATGCTCCTGAGTCCATGGGTTCCATGTGACTACAGACTCATCAAGTACCTCAAACCTGGTGGTATATAGGGTAACAATTTTTCGCAATACTTGGAGACCAATGTTTCCGTGCCTTTGTCCACCTGCTGGCCATAGTTACACTGCTGCCCTCGCTACAGTCGTATGGGTGTATGGGATTAAGTATACGAGGTCGTCCTACAGGAAGGTATTCCCAGGACCGCAACTATAGAAACTTGTAGGGGACACAAACTAACGGAGCTTTTTTTGTGAAGGAAGTTTTTTGTGTGGCATCACACAAGCCTCTATATGTATGAGATAGAATGGCAGAACCGAAGCTGTATTTTGGCTGCTCGGGTAAAGGTTCATCTACCATCTTCTCCACAATGTAGATGAGACCAAGGAGAAGTACATCCCCGTGTGAATTTGGAAACATAACCCCAAGGAGCCACAACAAATATGAAGGAAATATGCCCTAGAGGCAATAACAAAGTTATTATTTATTTCCTTATATCATGATAAATGTTTATTATTCATGCTAGAATTGTATTAACCGGAAACATAATACATGTGTGAATACATAGACAAACAGAGTGTCACTAGTATGCCTCTACTTGACTAGCTCGTTAATCAAAGATGGTTATGTTTCTTAACCATGGACAAAGAGTTGTTATTTGATTAACGGGATCACATCATTAGGAGAATGATGTGATTGACTTGACCCATTCCGTTAGCTTAGCACTTGATCGTTTAAGTATTTTGCTACTGCTTTCTTCATGACTTATACATGTTCCTGTGACTATGAGATTATGCAACTCCCGTTTACCAGAGGAACACTTTGTGTGCTACCAAACGTCACAACGTAACTGGGTGATTATAAAGGTGCTCTACAGGTGTCTCTGAAGGTACATGTTGGGTTGGCGTATTTCGAGATTAGGTTTTGTCACTCCGATTGTCGGAGAGGTATCTCTGGGCCCTCTCGGTAATACACATCACTTAAAGCCTTGCAAGCATTGCAACTAATGAGTTAGTTGTGGGATGATGTATTACGGAACGAGTAAAGAGACTTGCCGGTAACGAGATTGAACTAGGTATTGGATACCTACGATCGAATCTCGGGCAAGTAACATACCGATGACAAAGGGAACAACGTATGTTGTTATGCGGTTTGACCGATAAAGATCTTCGTAGAATATGTAGGAGCCAATATGAACATCCAGGTTCCGCTATTGGTTATTGACCGAGAATAGTTCTAGGTCATGTCTACATAGTTCTTGAATCCATAGGGTCCGCACGCTTAACGTTACGATGACAGTTTTATTATGAGTTTATAAGTTTTGATGTACCGAAGGAGTTCGGAGTCCCGGATGAGATCGGGGACATGACGAGGAGTCTCGAAATGGTTGAGACATAAAGATCGATATATTGGACGACTATATTCGGAGTTCGGAAAGGTTCCGAGTGGTTCGGGTATTTTTGGGAGTACTGGGGAGTTACGGGAATACGGGGGAGAAGTATTGGGCCTTATTGGGCCATACGGGAAAGAGAGAGGGGCTGCCTAGGGCAGGCCGTGCGCCCCCCAAGGCCTAGTCCGAATTGGACTAGGGGGAGGGGCTGCGCCCCCTCCTTCCTTCCCTTCTCCCTCCCCCTTCCTTGTCTCCTACTCCTAATACTTGGAAGGATTTCTAGTTGGACTAGGAAAGGGGGAATCCTACTCCCGGTGGGAGTAGGACTCCCCTAGGGCGCGCCATAGAGAGGGCCGGCCCTCCCCTCCTCCACTCCTTTATATACGGGGGCAGGGGGCACCCCATAGACACACAAGTTGATCTACGGATCGTTCCTTAGCCGTGTGCGGTGCCCCCCTCCACCATATTCCACCTCGGTCATATCGTCGCGAAGTTTAGGCGAAGCCGTGCGCCGGTAGAACATCATCATCGTCACTACACCGTCGTGCTGACGGAACTCATTCCCGATGCTTTGCTGGATTGGATCCCGGGGAACGTCATCGAGCTGAACGTGTGCTGAACACGGAGGTGCCGTACGTTCGGTGCTTGGATCGGTCGAATCGTAAAGATGTACGACTACATCAACCGCGTTGTCATAACGCTTCTGCTTACGGTCTACGAGGGTACGTGGACAATACTCTCCCCTCTCGTTGCTATGCCATCACCATGATCTTGCGTGTGTGTATGATTTTTTTTTGAAATTACTACGTTCCCCAACAGTGGCATCCGAGCCTAGGTTTTATGCGTTGATGTTATATGCACGAGTAGAACACAAGTGAGTTGTGGGCGATATAAGTCATACTGCTTACCAGCATGTCATACTTTGGTTCGGCGGTATTGTTGGATGAAGCGGCCCGGACCGACATTACGCGTACGCTTACGCGAGACTGGTTCTACCGACGTGCTTTGCACACAGGTGGCTGGCGGGTGTCAGTTTCTCCAACTTTAGTTGAACCGAGTGTGGCTACGCCCGGTCCTTGTGAAGGTTAAAACAACACTAACTTGACAAACTATCGTTGTGGTTTTGATGCGTAGGTAAGAACGGTTCTTGCTCAGCCCGTAGCAGCCACGTAAAATTTGCAACAACAAAGTAGAGGATGTCTAACTTGTTTTTGCAGGGCATGTTGTGATGTGATATGGTCAAGACATGATGAGATATAAGTTGTTGTATGAGATGATCATGTTTTGTTGAAGTTATCGGCAACTAGCAGTAGCCCTATGGTTGTCTCTTTGTTGCATAAGATGCAAGTGCCAAATAATTGCTTTACTTTATCGCTATGCGATAGCAATAGTTGCAAGAGCAATAGTTGGCGAGACGACCATGTGACGACACATTGATATAGATCAAGATGATGAAGATCATGGTGTCGTGCCGGTGACGATAGAGATCATGACAGTACTTTGGAGATGGAGATCAAAGGCGCAAGATGATCATGGCCATATCATGTCACATATTTTGATTGCATATGATGTTTATCTATTATACATCTTATTCTTGCTTTGATTGACGGTAGCATTTTTAGATGATCTTTCACTCTCACTAATTATCAAGAAGTGTTCTCCCTGAGTATGCACCGTTGCCAAAGTTCGTCGTGCCCAGACACCACGTGATGATCGGGTGTGATAAGCTCTACGTCCATCTACAACGGGTGCAAGCCAGTTTTGCACATGCGGAATACTCAGGTTAAACTTGACGAGCCTAGCATATGCAGATATGGCCTCGGAACACGGAGACCGAAAGGTCGAGCGTGAATCATATAGTAGATATGATCAACATAGTGATGTTCACCATTGAAAACTACTCCATCTCACGTGATGATCGGTTATGGTTTAGTTGATTTGGATCACGTGATCACTTAGATGACTCGAGAGATGTCTGTCTAAGTGGGAGTTCTTAAGTAATATGATTAATTGAACTTAAATTTATCATGAACTTAGTCCTGGTAGTATTTTGCAAATTATGTTGTAGATCAATAGCTCGCGTTGTTGCTTTCATATGTTTATTTTGATATGTTCTTAGAGAAAATTATGTTGAAAAATGTTAGTAACAATGATGCGGATTGGATCCGTGATATGAGGTTTATCCTCATTGCTGCACAGAAGAATTATGTCCTTAATGCACCGCTAGGTGACAGGCCTATTGCAGGAGCAGATGCAGACGTTATGAACGTTTGGCTAGCTCAATATGATGACTACTTGATATTTTAGTGCACCATACTTAACGGCTTAGAATCGGGACTTCAAAGACGTTTTGAACGTCATGGACCATATGAGATGTTCCAGGAATTGAAGTTAATATTTCAAGCAAATACCCGAGTTGAGAGATATGAAGTCTCCAACAAGTTCTATAGCTAAAGGATGGAGGAGAATCGCTCAACTAGTGAGCAAGTGCTCAGATTGTCTGGGTACTACAATCGCTTGAATCAAGTGGGAGTTAATCTTCCAGATAAGATAGTGATTGATAGAATTCTCTAGTCACCATCACCAAGTTAGTAGAACTTCATGATGAACTATAGTATGCAAAGGATGACGAAAACGATTCTCGAGCTCTTCGTGATGTTGAAATCGACGAAGGTAGAAATCAAGAAAGAGCATCAAGTGTTGATGATTGACAAGACCACTAGTTTCAAGAGAATGGCAAAGGGAAAGAAAGGGAACTTCAAGTAGAATGACAAGCAAGTTGTCACTCCCGCGAAGAAACCCAAAGCTGAACCTAAAGCCTGAAACTGAGTGCTTCTACTGCAAAGGAAATGGTCACTGGAAGTGGAACTACTCCAAATATTTGGTGGATAAGAAGGATGGCAAAGTGAACAAGGGTATATTTGATATACAGGTTATTGATGTGTGCTTTACTAGTGTTTATAGTAGCCCCTGAGTATTTGATACTTGTTCGGTTGCTAAGATTAGTAACTCGAAACAGGAGTTACAGAATAAACAAAGACTAGTTGAAGGGGAAGTGACGATGAGTGTTGGAAGTAGTTCCAAGATTGATATGATCATCATCGCACACTCCCTATACTTTCGGGATTAGTGTTAAACCTAAATAAATGTTATTTGGCGTTTGCGTTGAGCATGAATATGATTTGATCATGTTTATTGCAATACAGTTATTCATTTAAAATCAAAGAATAATTGTTGTTCTGTTTAAATGAATAAAACCTTCAATGGTCATACACCCAATGAAAATAGTTTGTTGGATCTCGATCGTAGTGATACACATATTCATAATATTGATGCCAAAAGATGCAAAGTTAATAATGATAGTGCAACTTATTTGTGGCACTGCCGTTTGGGTCATATCGGTGTAAAGCGCATGAAGAAACTCCATGCTGATGGGTTTCTGGAATCACTTGATTATGAATCATTTGATGCTTGCGAACCGTGCCTATTGGGCAAGATGACTGAAACTCTGTTGTTCGGAACAATGGAACGAGATACTGACTTGTTGGAAATAATACATACCGATGTATACGGTCCAATGAGTGTTGATGCTCGTGGTAGGTATCGTTATTTTCTGACCTTCACAAGATGATTTGAGCAGATATGAGTATATCTACTTAATGAAGCACAAGTCTGAAACATTTGAAAAGTTCAAAGAATTTCAGAGTGAAGTGGAAAAATCATCGTAACAAGAAAATAAAGTTTCTACGATCTGATCGTGGAGACGAATATTTGAGTTACGAGTTTGGTCTTCAATTAAAACAATGTGGAATAGTTTCACAGCTCACGCCACCTGGAACACCACAACGTTATGGTGTGTCCGAACGTCGTAATTGCACTTTATTGGATATGGTGCGATCTATGATGTCTCTTATCGGTTTTACCACTATCGTTTTGGGGTTGTGCATTAGAGACAGCTGCATTCACGTTTAAAAGGGCACCATCTAAATCCGTTGAGACGACACCGTATGAACTATGGTTTAGCAGTAAACCTAAGCTGTCGTTTCTTAAAGTTTGGAGTTGCGATGCTTATATGAAAAAGTTTCAACCTGATAAGCTCGAACCCAAATCGGAGAAGTGCGTCTTCATAGAATACCCAAAGGAAACTGTTGGATACTCCTTCTATCACAAATCCAAAGGCAAAACAGTCGTTGCTAAGAATGGATCCGTTCTAGAGAAGGAGTTTCTCTCGAAAGAAGTGAGTGGGAGGAAAGTAGAACTTGATGAGGTAATTGTACCTGCTCCCTTATTTGAAAGTAGTTCATCACAGAAATCTATCCCTGTGACTACTACACCAATTAGTGAGGAAGTTAATGATGATGATCATGAAACTTCAGATTAAGTTACTACAGAACCTCGTAGGTCTTCCAGAGTAAGATCCGCACCAGAGTGGTACGGTAATCCTGTTCTGGAAGTTATGTTACTAGACCATGACGAACCTACAAACTATGAAGAAGCGATGGTGGGCCCAGATTCCACAAAATGGCTTGAGGCCATGAGATCTGAGGTAAGATCCATGTATGAAAACAAAGTATGGACTTTGATTGACTTGCCCAATGATCGGCGAGACATTGAGATTAAATGGATCTTCAAGAGGAAGACGGACACTGATAGTGTTACTATCTACAAAGCTAGAATTGTCGCAAAAGGTTTTCGACAAGTTCAAGGTGTTGACTACGATGAGAGTTTTTCACTCGTATCTATGCTTAAGTCTGTCTGGATCATGTTAGCAATTGCCACATTTTATGAAATCTGGCAAATGGATGTCAAAACTGCATTCCTTAATGGATTTTTAAAGAAGAGTTATATATGATGCAACCAGAAGATTTTGTCGATCCGAAAGGTGCTAACAAAGTGTGCAAGCTCCAGCGATCCATTAATGGACTGGTGCAAGCCTCTCGGAGTTGGAATATACGCTTTGATGAGTTGATCAAAGCATATGGTTTTATACAGACTTTTGGAAAGGCCTGTATTTTCAAGAAAGTGAGTGGGAGCTCTGTAGAATTTTTGATATTATATGTGCAAGACATATTGTTGATTGGAAATGATATAGAATTTCTGGATAGCATAAAAGGATACTTGAATAAAAGGTTTTTCAATGAAAGACCTCAGTGAAGCTGCTTACATATTGAGCATCAAGATCTATTGAGATAGATCAAGACGCTTGATAAGTTTTTTCAATAAGTACATACCTTGTCAAGATTTTGAAATAGTTCAAAATGGAACAGTCAAAGAAAGAGTTCTTGCCTGTGTTGCAAAGGTGTGAAATTGAGTAAGACTCAAGACCCGACCACGGCAGAAAATAGAAAGAGAATGAAAGTCATTCCCTATGCATCAGTCATAGGTTCTATAAAAGTATGCCATGCTATGGACCAAACCTATTGTATACTCTGCCCTGTGTTAAGCAAGGGAGTACAATAGTGATCTAAGAGTAGATCACTGGACATCGGTCAAAATTATCCTTAGTGGAATAAGGAAATATTTCTCGATTATGGAGGTGAAAAAAGGTTCGTCGTAAAAGGTTACGTCGATGCAAGTTTTGACACAGATCTAGATGACTCTAAGTCTCGATCTAGATACATATTGAAAGTAGGAGAAATTAGCTATAGTAGCTCCGTGCAGAGCATTGTTGACATAGAGATTTGCAAAATACATATGGATCTGAATGTGGCAGACCCATTGACTAAACTTCTCTCACAAGCAAAACATGATCACACCTTAGTACTCTTTGGGTGTTAATCACATAGCGATGTGAACTAGATTATTGACTCTAGTAAACCGTTTGGGTGTTGGTCACATGACGATGTGAACAATGGGTGTTAATCACATGATGATGTGAACTATTGATGTTAAATCACATGGCGATGTGATCTAGATTATTGACTCTAGTGCAAGTGGGAGACTGAAGGAAATATGCCCTAGAGGCAATAATAAAGTTATTATTTATTTCCTTACATCATGATAAATGTTTATTATTCATGCTAGAATTGTATTAACCGGAAACATAATACATGTGTGAATACATAGACAAACAGAGTGTCACTAGTATGCCTCTACTTGACTAGCTCGTTAATCAAAGATGGTTATGTTTCCTAACCATGGACAAAGAGTTGTTATTTGATTAACGGGATCACATCATTAGGAGAATGATGTGATTGACTTGACCCATTCCGTTAGCTTAGCACCTGGTCGTTTAAGTATTTTGCTACTGCTTTCTTCATGACTTATACATGTTCCTGTGACTATCAGATTATGCAACTCCCATTTATCAGAGGAACACTTTGTGTGCTACCAAACGTCACAAAGTAACTGGGTGATTATAAAGGTGCTCTATAGGTGTCTCTGAAGGTACATGTTGGGTTGTCGTATTTCGAGATTAGGTTTTGTCACTCCGATTGTCGGAGAGGTATCTCTGGGCCCTCTCGGTAATACACATCACTTAAAGCCTTGCAAGCATTGCAACTAATGAGTTAGTTGTGGGATGATGTATTACGGAACGAGTAAAGAGACTTGCCGGTAACGAGATTGAACTAGGTATTGGATACCGATGATCGAATCTCGGGCAAGTAACATACCAATGACAAAGGGAACAACGTATGTTGTTATGCGGTTTGACCGATAAAGATCTTCATAGAATATGTAGGAGCCAATATGAACATCCAGGTTCCGCTATTGGTTATTGACCGAGAATAGTTCTAGGTCATGTCTATATAGTTCTCGAACCCGTAGGGTTCGCACGCTTAACGTTACGATGACAGTTTTATTATGAGTTTATAAGTTTTGATGTACCGAGGGAGTTCGGAGTCCTGTATGAGATCAGGGACATGACGAGGAGTCTCGAAATGGTTGAGACGTAAAGATCGATATATTGGACGACTATATTCGGAGTTCGGAAAGGTTCCGAGTGGTTCGGGTATTTTTGGGAGTACCGGGGAGTTACGGGAATACGGGGGAGAAGTATTGGGCCTTATTGGGCCATACAGGAAAGAGAGAGGGGCTGCCTAGGGCAGGCCGCGCGCCCCCCAAGGCCTAGTCCGAATTGGACTAGGGGGAGGGGCTGCGCCCCCTCCTTCCTTCCCTTCTCCCTCCCCCTTCCTTGTCTCCTACTCCTAATACTTGGAAGGATTCCTAGTTGGACTAGGAAAGGGGGAATCCTACTCCCGGTGGGAGTAAGACTCCCCTAGGGCGCGCCATAGAGAGGGCCGGCCCTCCCCTCCCCCACTCCTTTATATACGGGGGCAGGGGGCACCCCATAGGCACACAAGTTGATCTACGGATCGTTCCTTAGCCGTGTGCGGTGCCCCCCTCTACCATATTCCACCTCGGTCATATCGTCGCGGAGTTTAGGCGAAGCCCTGCGCCGGTAGAACATCATCATCGTCACCACGCCGTCGTGCTGACGGAACTCAACCCCGATGCTTTGCTGGATTGGAGCCCGGGGAACATCATCGAGCTGAACGTATGCTGAACACGGAGGTGCCGTACGTTCGGTGCTTGGATCAGTCAAATCGTGAAGACGTACGACTACATCAACCGCGTTGTCATAACGCTTCTGCTTACGGTCTACGAGGGTACGTGGACAACACTCTCCCCTCTCGTTGCTATGCCATCACCATGATCTTGCGTATGCGTAGGATTTTTTTTTGAAATTACTACGTTCCCCAACAAAATACGCAAATAGATGTCTTTTCCTCATCTCAGAATCAATGAAGCTAGAAAAATTAAGAAAGTTATCACGAAGCCAGGAGAGTGGAATGCCACGAGGGCCACCAGTACGTTGTGATTTTGGCATTGTCATCCCAAGACAGTCTGATATATTTTGTGCCCAAGATGTATACACTCGTGGAGAGACTAACGGCTCACCTCTAATTGGTAGAGTGAAATGATTGATATAGTTGACTAGAGAGGGGGAGGGATGAATAGGTAACTGCTACGTCTTAAGCTTGCGTTGGTTTTCCTTGAAGAGGAAAGGGTGATGGAGCAATAGTAGCGTAAGTATTTCTCTCGGTTTTTGAGAACCAAGGTATCAATCCAGTAGGAGGCTCCTCAAAAGTCCCACGCACCTGCACAAACAAACAAGAACTCACAACCAACGCAATAAAGGGGTTGTCAATCCCTTCACGGCCACTTGCGAAAGTGAGATCTGATAGAGATAATAAGATAAGATAAATATATTTTTGGTATTTTATAATATATATTGAAAAAGTAAAGATGCAAAAGTAGATTGAAAGCTTATATGATAAAAGATAGACCCGGGGGCCATAGGTTTCACTAGTGGCTTCTCTCAAGATAGCATAAGTATTACGGTGGGTGAACAAATTACTATCGAGCAATTGATAGAAAAGAGAATAATTATGAGATTACCTAGGCATGATCATGTATATAGGCATCACGTCCGTGACAAGTAGACCGCCTCCTGCCTGCATCTACCACTATTACTCCACACATCGACCGCTATCTAGCATGCATCTAGAGTATTAAGTTCATAAAGAACAGAGTAACACATTAAAAAAGATGACATGATGTAGAGGGATAAACTCATGCAATATGATATAAACCCCATCTTTTTATCCTTGATGGCAACAATACAATACGTGCCTTGCTGCCCCTGCTGTCACTGGGAAAGGATATCACAACATTGAACCCAAAGCTAAGCACTTCTCCCATTGCAAGAAAGATCAATCTAGTAGGCCAAACCAAACTGATAATTCGAAGAGACTTGCAAAGATAACTTAATCACACATAAAAGAATTTAGGGGAGATTCAAATATTTCTCATAGATAAACTTGATCATAAACCCACAATTCATCGGATCTCGACAAACACACCGCAAAAAGAGTTACATCGAATATATCTCCAAGAAGATCGAGGAGAACATGGTATTGAGATTCAAAGAGAGAAAAGAAGCCATCTAGCTAATAACTATGGACCCGAAGGTCTGTGGTAAACTACTCACAACTCATCGGAGAGGCTATGGTGTTGATGTAGAAACCCTCCGTGGTTGATTCCCCCTTCGGCGAAGTGCCGATGAAGGCTCCAAGATGGGATCTCGTGGATACAGAAGGTTATGGTGGTGGAAATAGTTTTTCGTGGTCGCCTATGATGTTCTCGGGGTACATGGGTATATATAGGAGGAAGAAGTAGGTCGGTGGACGCCCGAGAGGCCCACGAGATAGGGGGCGCGCCCAGTAGGGGGGGGGGGCGCCCTCCACCCTCGTGGCCTCCTCAATTGCTTCTTGACTTGCACTTCAAGTCCTCTGGATTTCCAAAAAGATCGCTCCCAAAGGTTTCATTTCGTTTGGACTCCGCTTGATATTCCTTTTCTTCGAAACACCAAAATAGGCAAAAAAATAGCAATACAGGGTGGGCCTCCGGTTAGTAGGTTAGTCCCAAAAAATGATATAAAAGTGTAAAGTAAAGCCTATAAACATCCAAAACAGGTAATATAATAGCATGCAACAATAAAAAATTATAGATACGTTGGAGACGTATCAAGCATCCCCAAGCTTAATTCCTGCTCGTCCTCGAGTAGGTAAATGATAAAAACAGAATTTGTGATGTGGAATGCTACCTAGCATAATTCTCAATGTAATTTTCTTTATTGTGGCATGATTGCTCAGATCCAAATGATTCAAGATAAAAGCTTATGAAACATAAAAATAGTAATACTCGAAGCATACTAACAAATAATCATGTCCTATCAAAATAACATAGCCAAAGAAAGCTTATCCGTACATAATCATATAGTTAGGCCATGCTTCATTTTCATTACACAAAATACTCCCATCATGCACAACCTCGATGATGAGCCGAGCAATTGGTTCATACTTTTTAACGCGCTTCAGCGTTTTCAACTCTTACGCAATACATGAGCGCAAGCCATGGACATAGCACTATGGTGGTATAAGGTGGTGGTTGTGAGGACAAAAAGGGAGAAGATAGTCTCACATCAACTAGGCGTATCAACAGGCTATGGAGATGCCCATCAATAAATATCAATGTGAGTGAGTAGGGATTGCCATGCAACAGATGCACTAGAGCTATAAATGTATGAAAGCTCAACAAAAAAAACTAAGTGGGTGTGCATCCAACTCGCTTGCTCACGAAGACCTAGGGCATTTTGAGGAAGCCCATCATTGGAATATACAAGCCAAGTTATAATGCAAAATTCCCACTAGTATATGAAAGTGACAACACAAGAGACTCTCTATCATGAAGATCATGGTGCTATTTTGAAGCACAAGTGTGGAAAAGAGATAGTAGCATTGTCCCTTCTCTTTTTTTCTCTCTCTTTTTTTTCGTTTGGCCTTTCTCTTTTTTTATTTGGCCTTTTTTTATTTGGTGGGCTCTTTGGCCTCTTTTTTTTAAAGTCCGAAGTCTCATCCCGAGTTGTGGGTGAATCATAGTCTTCATCATCCTTTCCTCACTTGGGACAATGCTCTAATAATGAAGATCATCACACTTTGATTAATTTACAACTCGAGAATTACAACTCAACACTTAGAACAAAATATGACTTTATATGAATGCCTCCGGCGGTATACCGGGATATGCAATGAATCAAGAGTTACATGTATGAAAATTATGAGGGTGGCCTTGCCACAAATACAATGTCAACTACATGATCATGCAAAGAGCAATATGACAATGATGGAGCGTGTCATAATAACGAAACAGTGGAAAGTTGCATGGCAATATATCTCGGAATGGCTATGGAAATGCCATAATAGGTAGGTATGGTGGCTGTTTTGAGGAAGGTAAATAATGGGTGCATGATACCGGCGAAAGTTGCGCGGCACAATAGAGGCTAGCAAAGTGGAAGGGTGAGTGTGCGTATATCCATGGACTCACATTAGTCATAAAGAACTCATATACTTATTGCAAAAGTCTACTTGCCCTCGAAGCAAAGTACTACTACGCATGCCCCTAGAGGGATAGATTGGTAGGAAAAGACCATCGCTCGTCCCCGACTGCCATTCATAAGGAAGACAATCAAAAGAGCACCTCATGCAACAAATTTGTCACACAACTTTTACCATACGTGCATGCTACGGGACTTGCCAACTTCAACACAAGTATTTCTCAATTTCATAATTACCCACTAGCATGACTCTAACATTACCACCTTTATATCTCAAAACAATTATCAAGCATCAAATATATCCTAGTGTTTAATGCACTTTCTATGATAGTTTTTATTATACCCAACTTGGGTGCTCATCATTCTAGGACCAAATTTATAACCATAGCAAATACTATGCTGTTCTAAAAGACTCTCAAAATAATATAAGATAAGCATGAGAGATCAACAATTTCTTCAAAATTAAGCCACCGCCATGCTCTAAAAGATATAAGTGAAGCACTAGAGCAAAAACTATCTAGCTCAAAAGATATAAGTGAAGCACATAGAGTATTCTAATAAATTCTAATCAAGTGGGTTCTCCCAAAAGGTGTGTACAGAAAGGATGATTGTGGAAAACTAAAAAACAAAGACTAATATCATACAAGATGCTCCAAGCAAAACACATATCATGTGGCGAATAAAAATATAGCTCCAAGTAAAGTTACCGATAAACGAAGACGAAAGAGGGGATGCCTTCCGGGGCATCCCCAAGCTTAGGCTTTTGGATATTCTTGAATATCTTGGGGTGCCATGGGCATCCCCAAGCTTAGTCTCTTGCCACTCCTTATTCCATAGTCCATCAAATCTTTACCCAAAACTTGAAAACTTCACAACACAAAACTCAACAGGAAATCTCATAAGCTCCATTAGTGAAAGAAAGAAAAACCACCACATAAGGTACTGTAATGAACTCATTCTTTATTTATATTGGTGTTAAACCTACTGTATTTCAACTTTTCTATGGTTCATATCCTTACATACTAGCCATAGATGCATCAAAATAAGCAAACAACACACGAAAAACAGAATCTGTCAAAAACAGAACCATTTGTAGCAATCTGTAACTCTCGAATACTTCTGGAACTCCAAAAATCATACCAAAATAGGAAGTCCTGGAAAATTTGTCTATTGATCTACAGAAAAAAGAATCGACGCAAAAGCACGTTTCTGTGAATTACTAAAATTATTTTCGTGCGTGCAAAGTTTCTGTTTTTCAGCAGAATCAAATTAACTATCACCATAGGTTATCCTATAGGTTCTACTTGGCACAAACACTAAATAAAACATATAAACACATCTAAACATAAGGTATATCAAGAATTTATTACTAAACAGAAACAAAAACAAAAAACACAAATAAAATTGGTTTGCCTCCCAACTAGCGCTATCGTTTAACGCCCCTAGCTAGGCATAAAAGCGAGGATAGATCTAAGTAGTGCCATCTTTGGCACTCAATTCATAAGTAGCTCGCATGATAGATTCATAAGGTAATTTAACTTTCTTTCTTGGAAAGTGCTCCATGCCTTTCTTAATGGAAATTGGAATCTAATATTCCCTTCCTTCATATCAATAATCGCACCAATCGTTCTAAGGAAAGGTCTACCAAGAATAATAGGACAAGAAGATTGCAATCTATATCAAGAACGATAAAATCTACGGGCACCAAATTCCTATTTGCAACAATGAGAACATCATTTATCCTTCCCATGGGCTTTTTAATGGTGGAATCCGCAAGGTGCAAATTTAAAGAGCAATCATCAAGATCATGGAAACCTAGAATATCACATAAAGTTTTCAGAATCGTGGAAACACTAGCACCTAAATCACATAAAGCATAACACTCATGATCTTTAATTTTAATCTTTATAGTAGGTTCCCACTCATCATAAAGTTTTCTAGGTATAGAAACTTCCAAATTAAGTTTTTCATCAAAAGATTGCATCAAGGCATCAACAATATGTTTGGTAAAAGCTTTATTTTGACTATAAGCATGAGGAGAATTCACAATGGATTGCAACAAGGAAATACAATCTTCTAAAGAACAATTATCATAATTAAATTCCTTGAAATCCAAGATAGTGGGTTCAATGCTATTTAAAGTCTTGACCTCTTCAATCCCACTTTTACCAAATTTAGCATCAAAATCTAGAAACTCCGAATCATTGGGACGCCTTTTAACTAAAGTTGACTCATCTCCAGTCCCATCATTATTAAGATTCATATTGCAAAACAAAGATCTAATAGGGGACACATCAATAACTTTAAGATCTTCAGCATTATTTTCATCTAACTTTTCTGGTTTGGCAGCCATCTTATTGACTTAGGTAGCTTGCTTATCAGAAATTTAGGCTATAGAATCGAGCCGAGTAATTTGAGAGTTCAAACCATAAAATTCTTTAGACATATCATCAAGCTCTTTGTTCATAAACCCCATAAAAGTTTTTTGTTCTTTAAGCTCTTTTCTGAAGAAATTATTATGCTCAAATTGTAAAGTCATAAAACTTCTAACGTTTGATTCAATCTCTTCCAACCTTCTAAGATGAAGGTCGGAGTTCTTAGGCAAAGCCATAAGGGCAAACAGGCACACAAAAAGACAAGCGAAAGAGAGAGGAGAATGGGAAAGAGAGGGCGAATAAAACGACAAAGGTGAAGTGGGGGAGAGGAAAACGAGAGGCAAATGGCAAATAATGTAAATGCGAGGGAGATGAGTTTGTGATGGGTACTTGGTATGTCTTGACTTGAGCGAAGACCTCCCCGGCAACGGTGCAAGAAATCCTTCTTGCTACGTCTTGAGCTTGCGTTGGTTTTCCTTGAAGAGGAAAGGGTGATGCATCAATAGTATCGTAAGTATTTCCCTCAGTTTTTGAGAACCAAGGTATCAATCCAGTAAGAGTCTCCTCAAAAGTCTCACGCACCTACACAAACAAACAAGAACTTGCAACTAACGCAATAAAGGGGTTGTCAATCCCTTCACGACCACTTGTGAAAGTGAGATCTGATAGAGATAATAAGATAAGATAAATATGTTTTTGGTATTTTATAATATAGATTGGAAAAGTAAAGATGCAAATAAAAGTAGATTGAAAGCTTCTATGATAAAAGATAGACCCGGGGGCCATAGGTTTCACTAGTGGCTTCTCTCAAAATAGCATAAGTATTACGGTGGGTGAAAAAATTACTGTCAAGCAATTGATAGAAAAGCGAATAATTATGAGATTATCTAGGCATGATCATGTATATAGGCAACACGTCCGTGACAAGTAGACCGACTCCTGCCTGCATCTACTACTATTACTCCACACATCGACCGCTATCCAGCATGCATCTAGATTATTAAGTTCATAAAGAACAGAGTAACACATTAAGAAAGATGACATGATGTAGAGGGATAAACTCATGCAATATGATATAAACCCCATCTTTTTATCCTCGATGGCAACAATACAATACGTGCCTTGCTGCCCCTGCTGTCACTGGGAAAGGACACTCCAAGATTGAACCCAAAGCTAAGCACTTCTCCCATTGCAAGAAAGATCAATCTAGTAGGCCAAACCAAACTGATAATTCGAAGAGACTTGCAAAGATAACTTAATCACACATAAAAGAATTCAGAGGAGATTCAAATATTTCTCATAGATAAACTTGATCATAAACCCACAATTCATCGGATCTCGACAAACACACCGCAAAAAGAGTTACATCGAATAGATATCCAAGAAGATCGAGGAGAACATGGTATTGAGATTCAAAGAGAGAGAAGAAGCCATCTAGCTAATAACTATGGACCCGAAGGTCTGTGGTAAACTACTCACAACTCATCGGAGAGGCTATGGTGTTGATGTAGAAGCCCTCCATGGTTGATTCCCCCTCCGGCGGAGCGCCGGGGAAGGCTCCAAGATGGGATCTCGCGGATACAGAAGGTTACGGTGGTGGAAATAGTTTTTCGTGGTCACCTCTGATGTTCTCGAGGTACGTGGGTATATATAGGAGGAAGAAGTAGGTCGGTGGACACCCGAGGGGCCCACGAGATAGGGGGCATGCCCAGTAGGGGGGGGGCGCCCTCCACCCTCGTGGCCTCCTCAATTGCTTCTTGACTTGCACTCCAAGTCCTCTGGATCACGTTTGTTCCAAATAGATTGCTCCCGAAGGTTTCATTCCATTTGGACTCCATTTGATATTCCTTTTCTTCGAAACACTGTGATAACCCACAAGTATAGGGGATCGCAACCGTTTTCGAGGGTAGAGTATTCAACCCAAATTTATTGATTCGACACAAGGGGAGCCAAAGAATATTCTCAAGTATTAGCAACTGAGTTGTTAATTCAACCACACCTGGGAACTTAGTATCTGCAGCAAAGTGTTTAGTAGCAAAGTAATATGGTAGTGGTGGTAACGGTAACAAAAGTAAAGATAGTAAAAGTAATGTTTTTGGTATTTTGTAGAGATTGTAACAGTAGCAACGGAAAAGTAAATAAGTGTAAACCAGTATATGGAAAACTCGTAGGCACCGGATTAGCGATGGATAATTATGCCGGATGTGGTTCATCATGTAGCAGTCATAACATAGGGTGACACAGAACTAGCTCCAATTCATCAATGTAATGTAGGCATGTATTCCATATATAGTCATACGTGCTTATGGAAAAGAAGTTGCATGACATCTTTTGTCCTACCCTCCCGTGGCAGCGGGGTCCTATCGGAAACTAAGGGATATTAAGGCCTCCTTTTAATAGAGAACCGGAACAAAGAATTAGCACATAGTGAATTCATGAACTCCTCAAACTACGGTCATCACCGGGAGTGGTCCCGATTATTGTCACTTCGGGGTTGTCGGATCATAACACATAGTAGGTGACTATAGACTTGCAAGATAGGATCTAGAACACACATATATTCATGAAAACATAATAGGTTCAGATCTGAAATCATGGCACTCGGGCACTAGTGACAAGCATTAAGCATAGCAAAGTCATAGCAACATCAATCTCAGAACATAATGGATACTAGGGATCAAACCCTAACAAAACTAACTCGATTACATGATAAATCTCATCCAACCCATCACCGTCCAGCAAGCCTACGATGCAATTACTCACGCACGGCGGTGAGCACCATGAAATTGGTGATGGAGGATGGTTGATGATGACGACGGCGACGAATCCCCCTCTCCGGAGCCCCGAACAGACTCCAGATCAGCCCTCCCGAGAGAGATTAGGGCTTGGCGGTGGCTCCGTATCGTAAAACGCGATGATTTCTTCTCTCTGATTTTTTTCTCCCCGAAAGCCAATATATGGAGTTGGAGTTGGCGTCGGAGGGCCACCAGGGGGCCCACGAGGTAGGGGGCGCGCCCAGGGGGGCGCCCCCCACCCTCGTGAGCAGGGTGTGGGCCCCCTGGTCTTCATCTTTTGCGAGGATTTTTCTTTATTTTTTCTAAGGTGTTCCGTGGAGTTTCAGGACATTCCGAGAATCTTTATTTTCTGCACAAAAAACAACACCATGGCAGTTCTGCTGAAAACAGCGTCAGTCCGGGTTAGTTCCATTCAAATCATACAAGTTAGAGTCCAAAACAAGGGCAAAAGTGTTTGGAAAAGTAGATACGACGGAGACGTATCACACTGACATAGGCAAAAAAACAACAATACAAGCTGGGCCTCCGGTTAGTAGGTTAGTCCCAAAAAATGATATAAAAGTGTAAAGTAAAGCCCATAAACATCCAAAATAGGTAATATAATAGCATGGAACAATCAAAAATTATAGATACGTTGGAGACGTATCAGCAACTAACAATTTTTAGCTTTTCTTTACCAAATTAAACTTTGCATCAAAGTAGGTTGTCTAGATATGCAACTAGGTGAGCAACCTATATGATGCAACAACAACAAGCACACAAGCAAGCAAGGGATACAACACAAATAAGCTTGCAGAAGTAAAGGCACGAGATAACCAAGAGTGGAGCCGATGAAGACGAGGATGTGTTACCAAAGTTCCTTCTTTTTGAGGGGAAGTACGTCTCTGTTGGAGCGGTGTGGAGGCACAATGCTCCCCAAGAAGCCACTAGGGCCACCGTATTCTCCTCACGCCCTCACACAATGCGAGATGCTGTGATTCCACTATTGGTGCCCTTGAAGGCGGTGACCGAACCTTTACAAACAAGGTTGGGGCAATCTCCAGAACTTAATTGGAGTCTCCCAACGACACCATGAAGCTTCACCACAATGGACTATGGCTCCGCGGTGACCTCAACCGTCTAGGGTGCTCAAACACCCAAGAGTAACAAGATCTGCTAGGGATTAGTGGAGGGAATCAAATTTCTCTTGGTGGAAGTGTAGATCGGGGCCTTCTCAACCAATCCCGAGCAAATCAACAAGTTTGATTGGCTAGGGAGAGAGATCGGGCAAAAATGATGCTTGGAGCAACAATGGAGCTTTTGGGGGAAGAGGTGGGTCAACTTTGGAGAAGAAGACCCTCTTTTAGAGAGGGGGGAACAATCCAACTGTTACCCCCCAAAACAGCCCCGCAGAGGGCGGTACTACCGCAGGGGGCAGCGGTACTACCGCTCCCTCTCGCGGTACTGCCGCTGCCAGGGAGGGCAAGCAGATGGGCAGAAGACGGACCCAGTGCGGTACTGCCGCGGTGGTAGGGCGGTACTACTACTTCTACTGCCGCTGCTTAGTGCCGCACAATCCGACACGAGAGGCGACCCCCTTGAGTCGACGCGGTAGGAGCCCGGTACCGTAGCTGTACTACGGCTGAGGACCCACAGGCGGTACTACCTCTGCAGAGCGGTACTGCCGCCTGCGGCTCTTGAATGGTACTACCGCTGGGCACCGCGGTACTACCGTTGGGACCAAATCACACGCATAGAAAGGGAAGAAAACCTCCATCGAAGCGGGAAGGCTTAGTGGGTGCAAAAAGGATGTGTACGTGTTGATTCCACCCTAGCCTTACCAAAGCGGACCCCCTCTTGATAGTACGGTGACTCCTACGAAACAAGTCCACCAAAACAGAAACGAAAGAGGTACACCGTCTTGATTAAAACTCCGAGGGGAAGGAATCGTCTCGTGCCAAAGGATGAATCTCTGAAATGCTCAAAGCACACGATTAGTCTGCAAACGTGTTGTCATCAATCACCAAAACTACATCGAGAGAGATATGCCTTAAGAATCTCCCCCTTTTTGGTGGATTGATGACAACCAGGGATTTGCACAAGGATAGGACATGAAAGTAAAGATAACCTTAGAACTACAAAATATAGATGGGCTCCCCCTGAATGTGTGCACCTAATAAGTGGTGCCTTTGGAATGCAAGGCACACACATTAGGATCAACACTCCCCCTATATTTTATAGTCCAACAACCTAAGCAGATGGGTACATGTGAGCAGGGTATATAACAGGATAAGCATGCAACTCACAAATTACCAAAGTACTTGATAGACAAAGATAATAAAGGATGAGGTAGCATATGTCTCACACCATATGATTGGAGCTAGGTCTCACAGGCACAAAACCAAACAAAGCAAACGACGAGAGAAAAGACAGAACTCGGCAACGACACAACAAACCACAAAGACACACTTCAACTCGGCAACGACGACATAAATCCCTAGACTCTCTCTCCCTTTGGCATCAAGACACCAAAAAGGCAAAGAGCGTTGCTACAGCTCCAGGTGATAGCAAACTGAGGATCTCGAACATCACATCCCAGCGGGATCGTCTGCACCACCGTCATCGATAGGAAACTTCTCAGTGTCTGAATCGGTCCATGGGCAGTGCTGCTGAACCCACTCCTCCACATCAGTGATCCTTCCCTCAGATCCACCATTAAAAATTACACCCAACTGACGCATGAGCTCTTTGTGATGGCTGCGGGCCTTCTTCTCAGAGACATGAGACATGTACTGGCCATGAGACTCCAGGCAGAAGAGTTTCTTCATCTTGCGCTTAATCTTCTTTGCCCAAGAGGGCTCCACTCCGGAGGGCTCATAGTCCTCATCATCATCGGCCTCAGCCTCGCCCTCGGTCTCCATGTCAGCAGCATGAGATGGACCTCCAGACTTAGGAGCCGGGGTGCCCCAATTGTCCTTCTTCCTCAGATGCTTGATCTCATGACAAACAAACTCTCCAGTTTCCAGTAGCACCCTAGGATAGACATGTGCCCAGGCCTTCTCAATGAGCAACATGATAAACGAACCATAGATCGGGCACTTGCGCTCAGAAACGGTAGAGAGAAGTTTAGACCACATAACATGAGAAATGTCCAGAGACTCGCCAGTGTTTGTGTCCTTCTCATGCTGGCAGAAGAGAAGCATGTCCACGAGATAGGAGTGGACCATATCCAGATTCCCGATACGAGGGAATAGAGTCTCTCGGAAAACGCGATGAAGGATGTCTATAAAGGCAGGCAGCTCATAGGTTTCCTTCTCAGTCACGGGGTGAATCTTCACAGTACAGTAGGGCCAGAGAGCTTGCTTGTGAGTGGAGGTTGCATTGCGGTGAGGACGGAAGCCGACTGGAGTCTCAAGCCCGTGATCTTCCACCCCAAGTAACTCCATGAAGGCCTTCCACTTGACAGAAAGCAACTTGCCATTTGTCATCCAGGTGAGAGTCCTTTCTATATCAGTTCCAAGATGGACAGTGGCATAGAATTGAGCCACCAAATCTGCATCAAAGTCCTTGTTGAACTGCATGATTCTGAGAATGTTCAGCTGAGAGCACATCTGAAGGGCTTCGCCAAAGTACTCAGGGTTATTTTCCATAGCATCCGTGTCGATGGAACATACATCAACATAGAGATTCTTCTTAGCCTTGATCACATCAAAGAAGATGGCAAACTAAAAGCGGTTCCAGAACGGGCGGTTGACCAAAGTGGGTTCTTGGTCTTCCGCATAGGGGTTGCGGCAATGCCTTTCCCAGAATTCCTTGGCAGTCATCTCAGTCATAGTCTTGCCCCTCGACTTCAGCTTGTTGGCAGGCTTCTTCTTGAGTTGAGGCGGAGGTTGAGTACTTGAGGAAGCACCCGCTGTCTCAGAGGTGCGGTAGCGCTTTGACGTTGAGCATCCGGGGTTGACATGGCGGGCTTGCTACTCAGGATGTTCATCACCTGGAACCAAACATACGAGTAGAAGAAACAGCACGAAATAAAGAGCATAAGCCTCCAAACAAAACAACATGGATCAAAAAGTGGTAGGAGAATGATGGAATTGGGCATCTAGCAGTAGTACCGCGACCCATCCGCGACAGTACCGCTCGATTGGTAGTACCGCGCCAGATGAGCGGTAGTACCGCTCTAGACGGGGAACGACGGTTCCCTACTGCTGTGGACAGATCCGGCACTACCAGTGATGCCAAATTCAAAAATAATCCTACCAAACCTCAATCCAAAGGGTCTAGATGCCATCTCCATCCTACTCAAGCCTCGACTTAGCCAAAAATCGAGAAAAGCAATGCCTATTGCCCCTAACAACTAGATGTGAGATCTAGGCAAAGAGAGAACGGGAACGGGGTCAATACCGGCATCCATGGCAAGAGGACGCGGTGGGGATCGATTCCACCGGATGAACTGGAGAGGGACGACACGTAGACGGCAGCCGGCCGAAGCCCTCCTGCGGCGAGACGTCGCTGGAGCAATGAAGAAGACGAGCGAGTGGAGCGAATGGGTATGGGGGAGAAAGGCAACTCCCCTGCCCCAACATAACCCCCCAACTCCCGCCCTGTAGCGGTAGTACCGCTGGGGTGGGCGGTAGTACCGCGCACCCAGCGGTAGTACCGCTCAACCGTGAAAAGACTAGCCAAAACGGCTTAGCTCAAGAAAAGAAACCAACTAGAAAACGAGAGAAAACACACACGCAAAACCAACACAAAGAGGACGAGAAACACACACCTCTCCAAGAGAGGGCGGTGGCCGAGGCCACCTATGTTTGAGTCCGAAGGTATGGCGCCGCGAAGATTTTAACCTTGGGCCCATGACCAAAACTCATCTTTGAAGCACAAGTACCATAAAAAATGGCTAATGTGAAAGAGTCTGATTAGTTTATGCATAATGGAGGGAGAGAAAGTTCATTGAGAGAACAACACTCCCCCTATGTCCATGCCTACACCTAGACAAGAAAGCATGATGAGTATGGTGGGGTGTGCAAGGGTTCAAACCACATTGCTCGAATCAATGATATTTAGCTCATGCCTTAACTCGCGAAATCTTGCTTCATCCAAGGGCTTCGTGAAAATATCTACAAGGTTATCATGAGTGTTGACATACATGAGCTTGATCTCCCTTCGCCTAATGTGATCCCGGATGAAGTGACACCGAATCTCAATATGCTTCGTCTTGAAGTGTTGCACCAGGTTGAGAGAGATCTTGATGGTACTTTCATTGTCACACCAAAGAGGCACTTCGTCACAAGTGACACCGTAATCCTTCAAAGTTTGCCTCATCCATAGGAGTTGAGCACAACAACTATCGGCAGCCACATACTCTACTTCGGTGGACGAGACAGATACACAACTTTGCTTCTTGGAAGACCAACTCACTAAGGAGCAACCAAGTAATTGGCACCCTGCTACGTCTTGAGCTTGCGTTGGTTTTCCTTGAAGAGGAAAGGGTGATGCAGCAATAGTAGCGTAAGTATTTCCCTCAGTTTTTGAGAACCAAGGTATCAATCCAGTAGGAGGCTCCTCAAAAGTCCCACACACCTACACAAACAAACAAAGAACTCGCAACCAACGGAATAAAGGGGTTGTCAATCCCTTCACGTCCACTTGCGAAAGTGAGATCTGATAGAGATAGTATGATAAGATAAATATATTTTTGGTATTTTATAATATAGATGCGAAAAGTAAAGATGCAAATGAAAGTAGATCGAAAGCTTATATGATAAAAGATAGACCAGGGGGCCATAGGTTTCACTAATGGCTTCTCTCAAGATAGCATAAGTATTACGGTGGGTGAACAAATTACTGTCGAGCAATTGATAGAAAAGCGAATAATTATGAGATTATCTAGGCATGATCATGTATATAGGCATCACGTCCGTGACAAGTAGACTGACTCCTGCCTGCATCTACTACTATTACTCCACACATCAACTGCTATCCAGCATGCATCTAGAGTATTAAGTTCAAAAGAACAGAGTAACACATTCAGAAATATGATATGATGTAGAGGGATAAACTCAAGCAATATGATATAAACCCCATCTTTTTATCCTCGATGGCAACAATACAATACGTGCCTTGCAACCCTTTCTGTCACTGGGTAAGGACACCACAAGATTGAACCCAAAGCTAATCACTTCTCCCATGGCAAGAAATATCAATCTAGTAGGCCAAACCAAACTAATAATTCGAAGAGACTTGCAAAGATAACTCAATCATACATAAAAGAATTCAGAGGAGATTCAAACATTTCTCATAGATAAACTTGATCATAAACCCACAATTCATCGGATCTCGACAAACACACCGCAAAAAGAGTTTACATCGAATAGATCTCCACAAGAGAGGGGGAGAAAATTGTATTGAGATCCAAAAAGAGAGAAGAAGCCATCTAGCTAATAACTATGGACCCGAAGGTCTGTGGTAAACTACTCACAACTCATCGGAGGGGCTATGGTGTTGATGTAGAAGCCCTCCGTGGTCGATTCCCCCTCCGGCGGAGCGCCGACGAAGGCTCCAAGATGGGATCTCGTGGATACAGAAGGTTACGGCAGTGGAAATTGTTTTTCGTTGGCTCCCTGTATGTTTTCGGGGTACGTAGGTATATATAGGAGGAAGAAGTACGTCGGTGGCCGCTCGAGGGGCCCAGGAGACAGGGGCGCGCCCAGGAGGGGTGGGCACGCCCTTCTATCTCCTGGCCGCCTCGATTGCTTCTTGACTTGCATGCAAGTCCTCTGGATCACGTTCATTCCAAAAATCACGCTCCCGAAGGTTTCATTCCGTTTGGACTCCGCTTGATATTCCTTTTCTTTGAAATACTGAAATAGGCAAAAAACAGCAATACGGGCTGGGCCTCCGGTTAGTATGTTAGTCCCAAAAATGATATAAATGTGTAAAATAAAGCCCATAAACATCCAAAAGGGGTAATATAATAGCATGGAACAATAAAAAATTATAGATATGTTGGAGACGTATCAAGCACCCCCAAGCTTAATTCCTGCTCGTCCTCGAGTAGGTAAATGATAAAAACAGAATTTTTGATGTGGAATGCTACCTAGCATAATTCTTAATGTAATTCTCTTTATTGTGGCATGAATGTTCAGATCCAAATGATTCAAGATAAAAGCTTATAAAACATAAAAATAATAATGCTTCGAATCATACTAACAAATAATCATGTCCTATCAAAATAGCATAGCCAAAGAAAGCTTATCCCTACAAAATCGTATAGTTAGGCCATGCTTCATTTTTATTACACAAAATACTCCCATCATGCACAACCCCGGTTTCAGCCAAGCAATTGGTTCATACTTTTTAATGCGCTTCAGCTTTTTCAACTCTTACGCAATACATGAGCGCAAGCCATGGACATAACACTATGGTGGTATATGGTGGTGGTTGTGAGGACAAAAAAGAGGGAGAAGATAGGCTCACATCAACTAGGTGTATTAACGGGCTATGGAGATGCCCATTATTAGATATCAATGTGAGTGAGTAGGGATTGCCATGCAACGGATGCATTAGAGCTATAAATATATGAAAGCTCAACAAAAGAAACTAAGTGGGTGTGCATCCAACTTGCTTGCTCACGAAGACCTAGGGCATTTTGAGGAAGCCCATCATTGGAATATACAAGACAAGTTCTATAATGAAAAATTCCCAGTCAGTATATGAAAGTGACAACATAGGAAACTCTCTATCATGAAGACCATGGTGTTACTTTGAAGCACAAGTGTGGAAAAGGAGATAGTAGCATTGTCCCTTCTCTCTTTTTCTCTCATTTTATTTTTCCCCCTTTTTTTCTTTTTTTTCTTTTGGCCTTTCTTCTTTTTTTTGGCCTTTTTTTTCTTTTTAAAGTCCGAAGTATCATCCCGACTTGTGGGGGAATCATAGTCTTCATCATCATTTCCTCACTGGAACAATGCTCTAATAATGAAGATCATCACACTTTTATTGATTTACAACTCAAGAATTACAACTCAAAACTAGAACAAGATATGAATCTATATGAATGCCTCCGGCGGTGTACCGGGATATGCAATGAATCAAGAGCGACATGTATGAAAATTATGAAGGTGGCCTTGCCACAAATACGATGTCAACTACATGATCATGCAAAGAGCAATATGGCAATGATGAAGTGTGTCATAATAAATGGAACGGTGGAAAGTTGCATGGCAATATATCTCGGAATGGCTATGGAAATGCCATAATAGGCAGGTATAGTGGCTGTTTTGAGGAAGGTAAATAATGGGTGCATGATACCGGTGAAAGTTGCGCGGTATAATAGAGGCTACCAAAGTGGAAGGATGAGTGTGCGTATATCCATGGACTTACATTAGTCATAAAGAACTCATATACTTATTGCAAAAGTATACTTGCCCTCGAAGCAAAGTACTACTACGCATGCTCCTAGGGGAAGGGTTGGTAGGAGTTAACCATCACGCGATCCCGACCTCCACTCACAAGGAAGGCAATTAAAAGAGCACCTCATGAAACAAATTTGTCACACAACTTTTACCATACGTGCATGCTACGGGACTTGCCAACTTCAACACAAGTATTTCTCAATTTCATAATTACCCACTAGCACGAATCTAACATTACTACCTCTATATCTCAAAACAATTATCAAGCATCAAATTGATCCTAGTGTTTTATGCACTTTCTATGATAGTTTTTATTATACCCAACTTGAATGCTCACCATTGTAGGACCATTTTATAACCATAGAAAATACCATATTGTTCTAAAAGACTCTCAATATAATATAAGTGAAGCATGATAGACTAGCAATTTCTTCAAAATTAAGCCACCGCCGTGCTCTAAAAGATATAAGTGAAGCACTACAGCAAAAACTATCAAGCTCAAAAGATATAAGTGAAGCACATAGAGTGTTCTAGCAAATTCTAATCAAGTGGGCTTCTACCAAAAGGTGTGTACAACAAGTATGATTGTGGTAAACTAAAAATCAAAGACTAATATAATACACGACACTCCAAGCAAAACACATATCATGCGGCAAATAAAAATATAGCTCCAAGTAAAGTTACCAATGAACGAAGACGAAAGAGGGGACGCCTTCCCGGGGCACCCCCAAGCTTAGGATTTTCGCTATTCTTGAATATCTTGGGGTGCCATGGGCATCCCCAATATTAGGCTTTTGCCACTCCTTATTCCATAGTCCATCAAAGTTTTACCCAAAACATGAAAACTTCACAACACAAAACTCAACAGGAAATCTTATAAGCTCCGTTAGTGAAAGAAAACAAAACCACCACATAAGGTACTGTAATGAACTCATTAATTAATTATTTTTTATGTTAAACCTACTGTATTCCAACTTCTCTATGGTTTATAAACTATTTTACTAGCCATAGATGCATGAAAATAAGCAAACAACACACGAAAGGAAGAATCTGTCAAAAACAGAACAGTCTGTAGAAAACTATAACTAACGCAAACTTATGGAACTCTAAAAATCCTACCAAAACAGGAAGTCCTAGAAAATTTGTCTATTGATCAGCATCAAAAAGAATTAACGCAAAAGCACGTTTATGTAATTTAACAAAACTAATTTCATGCGCGCAAAGTTTCTGTTTTTCAGCAGAATCAAATCAACTATCATCATAGATTATCCTATAGGTTCTACTTGGCACAAACACTAATTAAAACATAAAAACACATCTAAACAGAAGGTAGATGCAAAAATTTATTACTAAACATAAACAAAAACAAAAAACACAAATAAAATTGGGTTGCCTCCCAACTAGCGCTATCGTTTAACGCCCCTAGCTCGGCATAAAAGCGAAGATAGATCTAAGTGGTGCCATCTTTGGCACTCAATTCATAAGTAGCTCGCATGATAGATTCATAAGGTAATTTAACTTTCTTTCTTGGAAAGTGCTCCATGCCTTTCCTTAATGGAAATTGGAATCTAATATTCCCTTCCTTCATATCAATAATCGCACCAATCGTTCTAAGGAAAGGTCTACCAAGAATAATAGGGCAAGAAAGATTGCAATCTATATCAAGAACGATAAAATCTACGGGCACCAAATTTCTATTTGCAACAATGAGAACATCATTGATCCTTCCCATTGGCTTTTTAATGGTGGAATCCGCAAGGTGCAAATTTAAAGAGCAATCATCAAGATCATGGAAACCTAGAATATCACATAAAGTTTTTGGAATCGTGGAAACACTAGCACCCAAATCACACAAAGCGAAACACTCATGATCTTTAATTCTAATCTTTATAGTAGGTTCCTACTCATCATAAAGTTTTCTAGGTATAGAAACTTCCAAATTAAGTTTTTCATCATAAGATTGCATCAAGGCATCAACGATATGTTTGGTAAAAGCTTTATTTTGACTATAAGCATGAGGAGAATTAACAACAGATTGCAACAAGGAAATACAACCTTCTAAAGAACAATTATCATAATCAAATTCCTTGAAATCCGAGATAGTGGGTTCAATGCTATTTAAAGTTATGACCTCTCCAATCCCACTTTTACCAAATTTAGCATCAAGATCTAAAAACTCTGAATTCTTGGGACGCCTTCTAACTAAAGTTGACTCACCTCCAGTCCCATTATTATCAAGATTCATATTGCAAAACAAAGATCTAATAGGAGACACATCAATAACTTTAAGATCTTCATCATTATTTTCATGGGAACTAGAAGAACACGCCTTTACAAAGCAATCTTTCTTAGCACGCAATCTAGCGGTCCTTTCCTTACACTCATCAATGGAAATTCTCATGGCTTTGAGAGACTCATTGATATCATGCTTAGGAGGAGTATATCTAATTTTAAGAGAATCAACATCAAGCGAAAGTCTATCAACGTTCTAGCCAAATCATGAACTTTGAGCATTTTTTTTTCAAGCAAAGCATTAAAATTCTTTTGAGAAATCCTAAATTCTTTCACACTATTCTCAAAATCAGAGGGCATCTTATTGAAATTACCATAAGAATTATTGTAGGAATTTCCATAATTATTAGAGGAATTACTAGGGAACGGTCTAGAATTGAAGTTTCCTCTATAAGCATTGTTTCCAAGACTATTCCTACCAACAAAATTCACATCCACAGATTCATTATTATTCTCAATCAAAGTAGACAAAGGCATATCATTGGGATCAAGAGGAGTATTTTTAGTAGCAAACAACTTCATAAGTTCATCCATCTTTCCACTCAAAACATTGATTTCTTCTATAGCATGCACTTTTTTACTAGAAGATCTTTCGGTGTGCCATTGAGAATAATTAGCCATAATATTATCGAGAAGTTTTGTAGCATCTCCTAACGTGATTTCCATAAACGTGCCTCCCGCTACCGAATCTAAAAGATTTCTAGAAGCAAAGTTCAAACCGGCATAAAATTTTTGTATGATCATCCATAAATTCAAACCATGAGTAGGGAAATCGCGGATCATCAATTCCATTCTTTCCCAAGATTGGGCAACATGCTCATGATCAAGTTGTTTAACATTCATAATTTAGTTCCTAAGAGTGATAATCTTAGCGGGAGGAAAATACTTAGAGATAAAAGCATCTTTGCACTTGTTCCAAGAATCAATACTATTTTTAGGCAAAGATGAAAACCAAACTTTAGCACGATCTCTAAGTGAAAATGGGAATAACTTCAATTTAACAATATTGTTATCCGTATCTTTCTTCTTTTGCATATCACACAAATCAACAAAGTTGTTTAGATGGGTAGCAGCATCTTCACTAGGAAGGCCAGCGAATTGATCTTTCATAACAAGATTCAGCAAAGCAGTATTGATTTCACAAGACTCAACATCATTAAGAGGAGCAATCGGAGTACTAAGGAAATCATTTTTATTGGTATTGGAGAAATCACACAATTTGGTATTATCTTGCGCCATGGCAACAAGTAATCCAACACACAAGCAAACAGAAAAGGCAAGCGAAAAAGAGAGGAGAAGATTGGGAAAGAGAGGGCAAATAAAACGGCAAGGGTGAAGATGGGGAGAGGAAAACGAGAGGCAAATGGCAAATAATGTAAATGCGAGGGAGATGAGTTTGTGATGGGTACGTGGTATGTATTGACTTGAGCGAAGACCTCCCCGGCAACGGCGCCAGAAATCCTTCTTGCTACGTCTTGAGCTTGCGTTGGTTTTCCTTGAAGAGGAAAGGGTGATGCAGCAATGGTAGCGTAAGTATTTCCCTCAGTTTTTGAGAACCAAGGTATCAATCAAGTAGGAGGCTCCTCAAAAGTCCCACGCACCTACACAAACAAACAAAGAACTCGCAACCAACGCAATAATGGGGTTGTCAATCCCTTCACGGCCACTTGCGAAAGTGAGATCTGATAGAGATAGTATGATAAGATAAATATATTTTTGGTATTTTATAATATAGATGCGAAAAGTAAAGATGCAAATAAAGGTAGATTGAAAGCTTATATGATAAAAGATAGACCCGGGGGCCATAGGTTTCACTAGTGGCTTCTCTCAAGATAGCATAAGTATTACGGTGGGTGAACAAATTACTGTCGAGCAATTGATAGAAAAGTAAATAATTATGAGATTATCTAGGCATGATCATGTATATAGGCATCACGTCCGTGACAAGTAGACCGACTCCTGCCTGCATCTACTACTATTACTCCACACATCGACCGCTATCCAGCATGCACTTAGAGTATTAAGTTCATAAGAACAGAGTAACGCATTAAGAAAGATGACATGCCGCAGAGGGATAAACTCAAGCAATATGATATAAACCCCATCTTTTTATCCTCGATGGCAACAATACAATACGTGCCTTGCAACCCTTTCTGTCACTGGGTAAGGACACCGCAAGATTGAACCCAAAGCTAAGCACTTCTCCCATGGCAAGAAAGATCAATCTGGTAGGCCAAACCAAACTGATAATTCGAAGAGACTTGCAAAGATAACTCAATCATACATAAAAGAATTCAGAGGAGATTCAAATATTTCTCATAGATAAACTTGATCATAAACCCACAATTCATCGGATCTCGACAAACACACCGCAAAAAGAGTTTACATCGAATAGATCTCCACAAGAGAGGGGGAGAACATTGTATTGAGATCCAAAAAGAGAGAAGAAGCCATCTAGCTAATAACTATGGACCCGAAGGTCTGTGTTAAACTACTCACAACTCATCGGAGGGGCTATGGTGATGATGTAGAAGCCCTCCATGGTCGATTCCCCCTCTGGCGGAGCGCCGACGAAGGCTCCAAGATGGGATCTCGCAGATACAGAAGGTTACGGCGGTGAAAATTGTTTTTTGTTGGCTCCCTGGATGTTTTCGGGGTACGTAGGTATATATAGGAGGAAGAAGTACATCGGTGGCCGCTCGAGGGGCCCAGGAGACAAGGGGCACACCCAGGAGGGGTGGGCGCGCCCTCATATCTCCTGACCGCCTCAATTGCTTCTTGACTTGCACTCCAAGTCCTCTGGATCACGTTCGTTCCAAAAATCACGCTCCCGAAGGTGTCATTCCGTTTGGACTCCGTTTGATATTCCTTTTCTTCGAAATACTGAAATAGGCAAAAAAAAATAGCAATACGGGCTGGGCCTCTGGTTAGTAGGTTAGTCCCAGAAATGATATAAATGTGTAAAATAAAGCCCATAAACATCCAAAAGGGGTAATATAATAGCATGTAACAATCAAAAATTATAGATACGTTGGAGACCTATCACACCCTCCTGAGGTGGACTTCCTATCCACTTTGTCTCCCGCCCAATCTGAATCAGTATAGCCCAAAATATCAAAGCTGGCTCCTCTTGGGTACCATAAGCCAAAGTTTGGGGTATGAGCCAAATATCGAAAGATTTGCTTGATCGCCACAAAGTGGCTTTCCTTAGGTGCGGCTTGAAACCATGCACAAATTCCCACACTCAACATGATATCCGGTCTAGATGCACAAAGGTAAAGCAAGGAGCCAATCATGGAGCGATATACCTTTTGATCCATCGCTTTACCATTGGGATCAATGGCAAGTTGGCACTTGGTGGAAACTGGAGTGGAAGCCGGCTTGACATCACTTAGCTTGAATCTTTTTAGCATGTATTGAGTGTATTTGGCTTGGTTGATGAAAGTACCTTCTCTTCTTTGCTTGATATCGAAACCGAGGAAGAACTTCAACTCTCCCATCGAAGACATCTTGAACTTAGAGGTCATGAGAGCGGCAAATTCCTCATTGAAAGCTTTGTTAGGGGAACCAAAGATAATATCATCAACATATAGTTGGCACACAAACAACTCCCCTTTGACCTTCTTAGTAAAAAGAGTGGGATCGATTTGCCCGACTTCAAATCCACGATCTTGCAACAGCTCGGTAAGGTGGTCATACCACGCACGTGGGGCTTGCTTGAGGCCATAGAGTGCCTTATCGAGTTGATACACATGATCGGGGAAGTAGGGATCCTCGAACCCGGGGGTTGCTTGACATATACCAACTCATTAATAGGACCATTAAGAAAAGCACTCTTCACATCCATTTGTTGCAACTTGAAATTATGATGATAAGCATAAGCAATCAACAAACGAATGGATTCAAGGCAAGCAACGGGAGCAAAGGTTTCACCATAGTCGATACCCTCAACTTGGGAGTAGCCTTGTGCTGCCAACCTTGCCTTGTTGCGAACAATGATCCCATGAGCATCTTGCTTGTTCTTGAATATCCACTTGGTTCCAATGACATTGTGCTTCCCTGATGGTCTTGGCACCAATCTCCACACCTTGTTGTACTCAAAGTTGTTGAGTTCTTCATGCATGGCATTGAGCCAATCCGGATCTTCGAGCGCCTCATAGACCTTTTGGGGTTCAACACAAGAGACAAACGCGTGATGTTCACAATAATTTGCTAATTGTCTATGAGTGCTTACCCCCTTTCTTAGGCTTCCAACCACATTCTCCATGAGATGACCTTTGGTAGTGAGCTTGGAAGCTATCTTCGTGGCACGACGCTCTAATTCCTCCTCAGATGTGAAAAGAGGAGGGGTAACTTGATCATCTTGAGTGCCGTCATGAGCTTGTTCTTGATCTTGAGCTTGCTCTTGATCTTGAACTTGCTCGAAGGGGAGAACTTGACCTTGGGCATCATTTGGTGGTTCACCACCATCTTGAGGTTGATCTTGCCCTTGATCTTGTTCATGAGGTTGAGGGCCTTCACTTTGTTCTTCGGAAGCGTGTGGGTCTTGGGTTAGTGATGGCTCCACTTGAGTGGAGCATTGTCCTTCTCCTTCAGCCACAAGGGGTTCCTCAATGGGTAGGATATGACCAACACCCATTCTTCTTATGGCTCGGGGAGGAATTTCATCACCTACATCACAAATACCACTTTGCTCCACTTGGGAGCCGTTATTCTCGTCAAACTCCATGTTACACGTCTCCTCAATGAGTCCGGTGGACTTGTTGAGGACACGGTAAGCATGAGAGTTTGTAGCATAACCAACAAATATGCCCTCATGAGCTCTAGCCTCAAATTTAGACAAACGAACACCTTTCTTGAGAATGAAACACTTACACCCGAATACCCGGAAGTACTTGAGGTTGGGCTTGTTACCGGTAAGTATTTCATAAGGAGTCTTGTTCAAGCCTTTGCGGAGATAGAGCCGATTGGATGCATGACAAGCTGTGTTGATGGCTTCGGCCCGAAAGTTGTATGGAGACTTGAACTCCACCATCATGGTCCTTGCGCATCCATCAACGTTCGGTTCTTCCTCTCCGCGACACCATTTTGTTGAGGGGTATAAGGTGCAGAATATTGATGCTTGATCCCCTCATCACTCAGAAACTCATCCAAGGTGTAGTTCTTGAACTCGGTGCCATTGTCACTCCTTATTGATGCTTGAGGGCCACATTATCAATATCAAAGAAAGTGGCAAAGCCCATGAGTGCAAGTTGATGAACGGAAAGTAGATTGTAAGCAAGGGACTCAACAAGCATGACTTTCTCGATCGTTAGATCATGAGAAATGACAACCTTGCCAAGACCCAATACCTTAGAATACGAGGCATCACCCCACTTGACATTGGTGGGCATAGAAGGGATCTTGTGCACGTCCACCACCAAGTCCTTGCTTTCGGTCATATGATTTGTTGCTCCACTATCGAGCAACCATGATCCCCCACCGGAAGCAAACACCTACAAGAGATCAATCCTTGGTTTTAGGTACCCATTTTGTAATGGGTCCTTTGATGTCAGTAACAAGGGTCTTAGGAACCCAAATAGACCATTCAATGTACTTATAAGGAGAACCAACAAATTTAGCATAAACATGCCCATCACTAGCACGGCACAACACATAAGAAGGGTTAAAGTCGTCGGCTTTGTTGGAAGGGGTGGCATTGCCCTTTTTGACATCACCACCCTTCACATTGTTCTTCTTCTCCTTAGGAGCACCCTCTCCCTCCTTCACAAAAGTTTGCTTGAGAGGGGGAGGTCGTTTGGTCTTGTCATTCTTCTTCTTGTTCTTGGACTTGGGTGCGAACCCAACTCCCTCCTTGGACACAACTTCCTTTTGATTACTCAAAAGGTCATTGAGGTTCTTCCCACCTTGTATGCACGTCACAAGGCCTTTCTCAAGTTTCTCCTTCAACTTGGCATTGTCCTCCACAAGATGCACATGCTCACAACATGGGTTAGTGGCATTTGCATTATCAATTAATACCATATGAGGAAAGGTGGCTTTTTCCTTGGTTAGCTTCACTTGGAGTTGATCATGAGACTCCTTGAGGCTAGCATGAGCACCCTTCAAGACCTTGTGGGCCTTGTCGAGTAAATCAAACTCCTCCTTGAGTCTAGCATGGTCAACCCCAAGTTTAGCCTTCTCGGAATTTAGCACACGAGATACAACACGAGCATGATCAAGATCTTTCTTTAATTTAGCATGGTCATCGTTGTGTGACTCCTCAAGAACCAAACGATGCCCACACTCTTCCTCAAGAGTGTTAGAGAGATCCCATATCTCATCGGCATAGTCACGATTATGACCTTCCATCTTAGAGATGGTTTCTTCATGAGCCTCGATCATGTCATTGGCTTCACCAAGTTGTTCCAAGAGAGCAATGAAGTGCTTCTTGGATTTGCCCTTGAGCTTACTCATAAAAGACTCAAATTCATTCACTTCCTCATTAGACCCCTCACTTTCATCAATGCCATCCATCAAGGAGGGATTAGTAATGATGGTGGTTTTTATGTTGGGGGTTACCTTGTTGGTGGCTTTAGCCATGAGACACTTGGCGGTGATGTTCTCATTGGGTGAGTCGAAGAGGGACACCCGTGGAGTTGTGGCAATGACAACAAAGGCCATGGCCATGGATTCACTATCTTCATCATTGTCGTCATCCTCATGATATTCTTCTTGCACCACCAAACCTCGAGTAGGAGTCTTTTTGGTGAAGTTGTTCTTGTTGGGGAAGGACTTGGCTTTGTCTTTTCGGATGAGCTTGCCACCATTGTCTTCCCGCTTCTCGTAAGGGAAATCCACAACAAAGTGGCTCACATTGCCACAATTGTAACATGTGCTCACACGTTGCTTGCCCTTGAACTCACTTGAGTTGTTCTTGTTGAAGTTGGGCCTTGTGTTCTTCTTGCTCCAAAATTGCCTTGAGGCAAGAGCCATGTGCTCATGGTAATCATATTTTGTATCTTCGGGGTTGCACTCCTCATCTTCCTCTTCCTCCTCTTCTTCCACAATAACCTTGGCCTTCAAGGCAAGGTTGGGCTTCCTTTCTCTTTGAGAATGCAACATCGCGTTGTCGGCGGTCTTGTCCAAGATCCTCATTGTCACCAACTCATCCAACACTTCATTTGGGATCAAGGAGTGGAAGTCCGGTCTTTGACGGATGATGGAGGACATGACCTTGTGGTAAGGCATCATTGCTTTGAGGAACTTGCGCTTGATCCAATTGTCATCCATGTCCTTGCTCCCATGATCTAGGAGTGAGACCACGAGTTAGGTTACTCTCCGAAAGAGCTCACGAGGTTCTTCGTCTTCTTTCATTGCAAACTCATCGGCTTCATCTTGCACCACTTCATAGTTGGAGCGTTGAATGCTCGCGCTTCCCTTATAAAGGGAAACAACACAATGCCATGCATATTTGGCCATAGCGAAGGGTCAAAGATGAGGGGGTGGAACTGCATCTTGGATGATGAAGAGAGCATTCTCATTGAATTGATTATCCACGGCTTTTCTAGGGGTGAAGTTGCTTCGGTCATGTGGATAGAAACCTTCTTCAATGATTCTCCAAAGATTAGTATTCACATGATTTAAATGACGCTTGAAGAGATAAAGCCAAGAATCAAAGTCCTCATTTTTCACAATCTTAGGAGGAGGGCCGACATGATTTAAATGAGTAGAGGGAATCGGTCATCCATAAATTGGAGGTTCCACATGGGCAAAGATGCCGGTGCCATTTCTACCACTAGTAGAAGGACCCTTTTCACTAGTAGCCCCCCCTTGTCGGAGTTAGCATCCGTCACCTTGTTAGTGGGATCACCCACTTTCATCGGTGAGGTAGATAGTTTAAGTCCTTCTAAGAATTTATTAAACATGCTTTCAGCCTCGGTTGTCATGGAGGTTTTCAATGTGTCCAAAGCCACATTGAATTCTTCACGAGAAACCGCAGTTCCCCCATCGGCCGTAGACGAGCTCGGATTCACACCAGAGTGCTCCTCCCCACCGTCTACGGTGTCAACTGTAGGACCTTGAAGTAAGTCTAGAGGGGGGGTTATTAGACTACTTGACCAATTAAAAACTTAACCTTTTCCCAATTTTAGAGTTTGGCAGATTTTAGCTATTTTAGGACAGTCAAGCAATCATCACACAATTCAAGCAAGCATGCAAAGAGTGTATAGGCAGCGGAAATTAAAGCATGCAACTTGCAAGAAAGTAAAGGGAAGGGTTTGTAGGATTCAAACACAATTGGAGACACAGATGTTTTTGCGTGGTTCCGATAGGTGGTGCTATCGTACATCCACGTTGATGGAGACTTCAACCCACGAAGGGTAATGGCTGCACGAGTCCATGGAGGGCTCCACCCACAAAGGGTCCACGAAGTAGCAACCTTGTCTATCCCACCATGGATGTCGCCCACGAAGGACTTGCCTCACTAGCGGTAGATCTTCACGAAGTAGGCGATCTCCTTGCCCTTACAAACTCCTTGGTTCAACTCCACAATCTTGTCGGAGGCTCCCAAGTGACACCTAGCCAATCTAGGAGATACCACTCTCCAAGAAGTAACAAATGGTGCGTTGATGATGAACTCCTTGCTCTTGTGCTTCAAAAGATAGTCTCCCCAACACTCAACTCTCTCTCATAGGATTTGGATCTGGTGGAAAGAGGGTTTGAGTGGAAAGCAACTTGGGGAAGGCTGGAGATCAAGATTCATATGGTAGGAATGGAATATCTTGGCCTCAACACATGAGTAGGTAGTTCTCTCTCAGAAATGGTAAGTTGGAAGTGTAGGTTTAGTCTGATGGCTCTCTCCATGAATGAAGAGGAGGTGGAGGGGTATATATAGCCTCCACACAAAATCTAACCGTTACACACAATTTACCAAACTCGGTGGGACCGAATCATTAAACTCGGTCGGACCGATTTAGTAAACCTAGTGACCGTTAGTGATTTTCGGTGGGACTGACATGCATCTCGGTGAGACCGATTCGGTTAGGGTTAGGGCATAACGTAATCTCAGTGAGACCGATTACACAAACTCGGTGAGACCGACTTTGGTAATTAGCTAACCAGAGAGTTGGTCAGGTAAACTCGGTGGGACCGATTTGCTCTTTTCGGTGAGACCGAAATGTTACAAAAAGGAAACAAAGAGTTTACATTGCAATCTCGGTGGGACCGATCGCTCACTTCGGTTAGACCAAAACGTTACGAAGGGAAACAGAGATATTGCAACCCCATCTTGGTGAGACCGAGATCCCTATCGGTAAAACCGATTTGCTTAGGGTTTGTGGCAGTGGCTATGACTTTTGGAATCGGTGGCGCCGGATAGAGAATCGGTGTGACCGATTTTGGCTTTAGGTTTAGGTCATTTGTGGATGTGGGAAAGTAGTTGAGGGTTTTGGAGCATATCACTAAGCACATGAAGCAAGAGGCTCATTAAGCAACACCTCATCCCTTCTTGATAGTATTGGATTTTCCTATAGACTCAATGTGATCTTGGATCACTAAAATGTAAAATGAAGAGTCTTGAGCTTTTGAGCTTGAGCCAATCCTTTGTCCTTAGTATTTTGAGGGATCCACTTTCATCATCCATGTCATGCCATTCATTGAGCTTTCCTGAAATAATAGTCTTGGAATAGCATTAGCTCAATGAGCTATATGTTGTTATGAATTACCAAAACCACCTAGGGATAGTTGCACTTTCAATCTCCCCCTTTTTGGTAATTGATGACAACATATAGATCAAAGCTTCGACAAATGATAATAAAATTTAAATAACATCGTCGCTTTGAGAAGTATGTGATAAGCAAGAGCTCCCCCTAAATTTGTGCATAGTTTTAGATTTGCTTTGGACTGGAAATGCACAATGAATTAGGCTCATGGGTTACTCTTCCATGTCACATACATCTTGGTGGAGCGCTCAAAATAATAAACAATGAATACATGCACTCATCACCAAGCATAGTGAATGATCACATAAGATAGATAAGATAATATCAAGCATGCATAAGTGTAGCTTATGATCAAACACATGATCATCAATGTCTCACAAGCATAGTATCTCAACCAAAAGCAAACAAAGATCAAATAAAGCAAGAGAGAACAAAAGCAACACTCTCTCTCTCGAAGCCTATGATCTATACATTTTTCTCCCCCTTTGGCAACAAGTTACCAAAAAGTTCATAGAAGATGCATAGTGCTAGATCGACTCTCAGGCTTGATCTTCTGGTGGTGGTGTCCTGATAACTCCAAGGACGAAGGCTTCAGTTGATGTAGAGGGTACTGGAGTTGATGCTGATGCTGGTTGCACTGGAGCTGAAGGGGCAGTAGCTGGTGCTGAAGATGTTGCTCTAGTGTCTGGCACTGGCACTGCAACTGACCTCTAGGCTCTGGGCACTCTGGCAAAGACATTTGTGGTAGTCTTGCCCTTCCTCTCCTGCATGTCATCCTGCAGCTGCTCCACAACTGACTGAATCTCAGTTACCTTGACATCTAGATCATAGAATTTTTGTTCCATGATTCTCTCTAGGCTCTCCTGATTCTAAGTTAAGGTGGCCAACCCCTTCTCAATCCTCAGAGATGATCCTATCAGGTAACCAAGCTGCTCCTGCTTGTTTTTTAAGAAATACTCAGATGCCTCCTCTTGAGTTGGCATCTTGGCAGCCTTCTCCTTCCTTGCCTTCTCCTTCTTCTCCTGAGCTTGAATTGATTGTGGATCATCTTCATTCATGACAACCTCATTGTCCTCAAAGTCTGGATAAAGTGGAAAGTGTTCCTTATCCAACTGATATTTTCCTGTGCCCATCTTTGAGTTTATCAATTCTTGAATCTGAGGTGCATATCCACAGCTCCTCTTCTGATCTGTTGCAGTCCTCTTGATTGTTTCAATGATCAGGCTCATGACTTTGAACTTCTGTGGCACATCAAACACATACAACATGTTGATGGCATGCCCTATGATCATGTTATGGTCACCAGACTTGGGCAACAAAGTTTGCCTCAGAATCCAATTTATGGTTGGCAACCCTGACAGCAGAAAGTGAACTGATCCAAACTTGTGAGTCTCTAATGCCTTGTCTGGAATTTCCTTGTACATGTGAGCCATTGAATTGTGACCCATCTTCTTCTTTGCATAAATGTCTAGGTCATGCTCATTTTCCTTGGGGGCCTTGATCAGACTTGCCCATTCTTCAATAGTGGACTGGTACCTTGTACCTTCAGACATCCAAACTATTCTTCCATCTGGGTAAAAGTGTGCTGTGGAGTAGAACTGCACGATAAGCTCATCATACCAGTTGGTGAACTTCTGTCCAACAAAATCTGCAACTCCACAAGCAACAAAGCTGTCTTGCACTCCAGGATAGTGCTGTTCATTTTCCTTGATGAATTCCCAGTCAACCCACCTCATATCACAGACTATGGGTTTCTTTTCCAACAGAATTGTTTCATAGAAGTCCTGCTGTTCCTTTGTGTGGAACCTGTAGTCAACAGTAGTTCTTCTCCTTGTGGCATATGGATCTTCCATCCTCCACAGTCTCAGCCCTGAATCCTTCCTGATACTCATGTCCTCAGCCACAGGATGGGCATCATTATGGTCTGGTATCTTTGGCTTGAGCTTCCTTAGAACTTGTCCTTCTTCATCTTCCTCCTCAGCAACCTCATGCACTGGGGCCTTGTTCTTCTCAGCAGCTGGAATACTCCTGGTATTCCTCTTTGGTGCAGACTTGGCCTTGGGGGCAGCTTTGGGTGCTTCCTTGGGCTTAGATGTTGCAGCCCCTGATCCGATTGCATCACCCATAAGCTTTGGTGCCTTTGGTGCTGGTGCAGCAAGCTCTTCCTCTTCCATCATGGAAGGTTGCCCAACAACTCTGGCTATGGTCTTCTTGACCCTTTCCTTCCTCTTCTTCCTTTCATCAGCTGGCTCTTTGGGATCAGGCCTTTCAGGCAGTTGAGTTGATGCTCTGGCCTTGGGCATAGGTTGCCTTCTTGCAGGCCTTTTAATTTTCATGCGTGGCTTTATATCCTTTGCTGAGCCAATTTCCTTCTTGAGCACCACTTTCTTGGAAGTAGCCTCATCTTCCTCAGCCCTGTAATCTTCATCCTCTGAATCTGAAGTTCTTTTCCTCCTTTGCCTAGTTGCAGCCTTAGGCAAATTGCTAGGAGTACTCAGTGCCCTCACTCAAGTCCATCTGCTCTTCTGTCTTGTTCTGGCTGTCACTTTGATCAGACATTCTGCAAAAGCTGACTGCTGACCCTGTGAAGAGTTATAGATGAGATAGAAAAGATGAGCATCATAAAATGCAGAGGTTTTTGCAAAAGAATGACTCAAAAGTTCAGTTTTAATTTTCCACAGAAAGCATTTTGGATCAACCGATTTTCAAACTCGGTAATACCGAAGCAGTTTTTGGAACCTAAAATGATGAACTCGGTTGGACCGAGTCACAGTTTGGTGGCATCGAGATTTCTAGGATTTCACTGAATCCTAAAATTGGTCGCACCGATTAGTAATTCTCGGTCAGACCGAGAGTCACTAGTGCAATGGCATAAGCCAAATCGGTGAGACCGAGTTTTTCAACTCGGTGGGTCTGAGATGGTTTTGGCGGAAACCTAACCCTAAAAATTTGAATCACATCTAATCAATGAACTACTTTGGCTGGATAGAAGAGTTTCAATTGTGGCAAGAATCAATAAGAAAACAATGTGCTAGGAATCAGACGTGGATAGCACAAAGATCAAGTCCATACCCTAACTTGGCGGTGGACTTGCTACGACGACAACGGTGGGGACGAAATCCATTGACGGCGGCGGAGACCAATGACAGGAGGCTGCTGGCGATGAGGAGACGATCCGGAGACCACGATGGCAGAGCGAGCTATTGCGCGGGTGAAGGGTTTCGGAGAAATTTCCAAAATTTTGCCCGTGGCTATATACAGCCCGACCCTGTCGGTGTGACCGAGTGGAACAACTCGGTGGCACCGAGATGCATAACTGTGTTCAGTTATAGCAACTCGGTGAGACCGAAAAGTTCAAATCGGTTGCACCGAGATTGAAAACTCAGATCAACTTAATGATCTCGGTAGGACCGAAATGGAGGAATCGGTCAGACCGAGAATCACAAAGAGGTTTTGGAGTTTAAGTCCATGACGAATCGGGGACTCCGAGTGCTCCTCACACAGAGTGGTTCGAATCTAACTTGATCAAATTTTTTGATGTAGCATGAATAGAGTTTGAGACGAGAAAAGCATAGATAGCTAAAGAAGGTTCTTAGGCATTCTTGTCCATCCACTTGGCCAAAAGAAGAAAGAACCAAACAGTCAAAACAACAAGTGGATGTCCTTGAATGAGTAAAAATATGCACCAACATGCTCACACAATAAGATGGCAAATGAAATATGTGGCAAAGCATGCACAACCAATTCTAGCATCTATCAAACAATTGGCGATGACTAGGTCATCTATATGTGAGTATATTGACTTAGGAGTCAAATGAGAACATTTGATCATAGGTCATACTCATCATTTAAGATCAAGTGGGGTTACCACTTTTACATAATGCATTAATGTGTTCACACCATTAGAGTTGCTTTGACTCAATTCTTTGAGTTAAGCTCCCCCTAGATGTGAGATCCCCCCTTAGAGGGATGAACTAACCTTGGGTTTTGTCGATGATGACTTCATGTAGGTGTTGAAGATGTAGATGCTCAATGTTGATGTAGATCATTTGGAGCAATCCTTTGGAGTGAGTTGCACTTTCAACTTGCCTACATGGGTTAGTCCCACAAGGAACAAACAAGAATATCCATAGACATAGAGTGATGCACACACAAGATGATGTCCATGAAAACATTAGGTTACCTTGTCCCTTGCCTTACCAACAAGAGGGTTTGTGACTCCTTGAACTAGTGCAAGATGTGAAAGTTGATTGCACTTGTTCTTGCCAAAATGATATGAGTGAAGAATGTTGGTGGAGTCACCCTCAAGAACTCTCTAGTTCTTCTTCTTCGGGATCCACATCATCTTGATGGGAATCCTTGGAGTTGTAGTTGTACTTGATGAAGTAGAACTTGACGTAGTCTTGGGGACTGAGGGAGTCCTGGATTAGGGGGTGTCCGGATGGCCGGACTATGACCTTCGTCCGGACTCCCGGACTATGAAGATACAAGATTGAAGACTCCGTCCCGTGTCCAGATGGGACTTTCCTTGACGTGGAAGGCAAGCTTGGCGATACGATATGAAGATCTCCTCCCATTGTAACTGACTCTGTGTAACCCTAGCCCTCTCCGGTGTCTATATAAACCGGAGAGTTTTAGTCCATAGGACGAACAACAATCATACCATAGGCTAGATTCTAGGGTTTAGCCACTCCGATCTCGTGGTAGATCTACTCTTGTACTACCCATATCATCAATATTAATCAAGCAGGAGTAGGGTTTTACCTCCATCGAGAGGGCCCGAACCTGGGTAAAAACATCGTGTCCCTTGTCTCCTATTACCATCCGCCTAGACGCACAGTTCGGGACCCCCTACCCGAGATCCGCCGGTTTTGACACCGACATTGGTGCTTTCATTGAGAGTTCCTCTGTGTAGGCGCCTTTTAGGCCCGATGGCTTCTTCGCTCGTCAATCGCGATGCGGTCCGGGATGAGACTTTTCTCCCCGGACAGATCTTCGTATTCAGCGGCTTCGCACTGCGGGCTAACTCGTTCGGCCATCTGGAGCAGATCGAGAGCTACGCCCCTGGCCATCAGGTCAGGTTTGGAAGCTTGAACTACATGACCGACATCTGCGGGGATTTGATCATCGACGGATTCGAGCCACAACCGGGCGCGCCACACTGTCATGATGGGCACGATTTGGCTCTGTCATCGGACAACGCCCAGAGCGCCGCTCAGGTGTCCGCTCCGACCATTAGCTCGGAGCCCACTACGTCAGTCGGGGACGGACGGTTAGACGCCACCCCGGAAACTGCAATCTCTATGGCGATAGAGCCGGATACCGGCCTAGTCCCTCGCAAGGCCGTGACTCCGAGGTGCCGGACTTTGATCCGGACTCCGTAAATCCCGCACCTCTCCCGGTTAAGCTCGATTGGGCTCCGGTCATGGAGTTCACCGCCGCGGATGTCTTTCAGCACTCACCTTTCGGCAACATCCTGAATTCGTTAAAGTCTCTCTCTTTGTCAGGAGAGCCCTGGACGGACTACGGCCAACACGGTTGGGACGCGGACGACGAAGAAATTTGTAGCCCACCCACCACCCACTTTGTAGCCACTGTCGACGATTTAACCGACATGCTCGACTTCGACTCCGAAGACATCGACGGCATGGACGCCGATGAAGGAGACGATCAAGAACCAGTGCCTATAGGGAACTGGAAAGCCACCTCATCATATGACATATACATGGTGGACACCCCTAAAGCGGGGGATGGCGAGGAGAAAACGGAGGATGACCCCTCCAAGAAGCAACCCAAGCGCCGACGTCAGCGGCGCCGCTCTAAGTCCCGCCAAAGCAAAAACGACGATTCCAGCACCGGAGATAACAATACACCGGACAGTGCCGAAGACAACCCCCTCCAGCAGGATTCAGTGCAGGAGAACGAAGGAGCCAGCCCTCATGAGAGAGCGACCGACAAAGAGGATGAGGACGACAATTACATGCCTCCCTCCAAAGACAAGGCAAGCCTCGACGACGATGAATTAGTCGTGCTAGAGGATCCCGTCGAGCAAGAGCGTTTCAAACGCAGACTTGTAGCCACGACAAGCAGCCTCAAGAAGAAACAGCAGCAGCTTAGAGCTGACCAAGACTTGCTTGCTGACAGATGGACCGAAGTCCTGGCGGCCGAAGAGTATAAACTAGAACGCCCATCCAAGAGCTACCCGAAGCGCAGGCTGCTTCCCCAACTTGAGGAGGAAGCAACTAAACCTACATCACCAGCGTACGATGCACCCGATCGGTCACCCCGTGGCCGCGATAGAGAGGCCTTCAGGCCCTCGACCCAAGCCGCACCCCGACATTGCTCAAAACATACCAGAGTACGGGGAGACGCAACAGACCTGCGAGACATCTTGGAGAATAAGGCAAGGCAAACAAGATCGATCTACGGATCGCATGGGCACCCTGCTTCACGTGACGCTAGCCGTCACGCCGAACATAATAAGTATGGCCCGGCCGAATATAGCAGACCAAGCTCGTCTGAGCTCCGTCGCGATATAGCTCAGTACAGGGGCGCCGCACACCCACTATGCTTAACAGATGAAGTAATGGATCATCAAATCCCCGAGGGCTTCAAACCCGTAAACATCGAATCATATGATGGCACAACAGATCCTGCGGTATGGATCGAGGATTATCTCCTTCACATCCACATGGCCCGTGGCGATGATCTACACGCCATCAAATACCTCCCGCTCAAGCTTAAAGGACCAGCTCGACATTGGCTTAATAGCCTGCCAGCAGAGTCGATCAGTTGTTGGGAGGACCTGGAATCCACATTCCTTGACAACTTCCAGGGCATGTGCGTGCGACCACCAGACGCCGATGACCTAAGCCACATAATCCAGCAACCAGAGGAATCGGCCAGACAGTTCTGGACACGGTTCCCGATCAAGAAAAACCAAATAGTCGATTGTCCAGACGCCGAGGCCCTCGCAGCCTTCAGGCACAACATCCGAGACGAATGGCTTGCCCGGCACCTAGGACAGGAAAAGCCGAAGTCTATGGCAGCCCTCACGACACTCATGACCCACTTCTGCGCGGGAGAAGACAACTGGCTAGCTCGTAGCAATAACATAAGCAAGAGCCCCGTCAATTTGGATAACAAGGATAACAACGGCAGGTCACGCCGCAACAAGCATAAGCACCACATTAACGGTGACAATACTGAAGATACGGCAGTCAATGCCGGATTCAGAGGCTCTAAACCGGGTCAGCGGAAGAAGCCATTCAAACGAAACCCTCAGGGCCCATCCAGCTTAGACCGGATACTTGCTCGCTTGTGCCAGATACACGGCACCCCCGAACAGCCAGCCAATCACACCAACAGGGATTGTTGGGTGTTCAAGCAGGCAGGCAAGATAAGTGCCGAGACCAGAGACAAGGGGCTACATAGCGATGACGAGGAGGGGCCCCGGCCGCCGAACAACAAAGGACAGAAGGGATTTCCCCCGCAAGTTCGGACGGTGAATATGATATAAGCAACCCACATCCCCAAAAGGGAGCGGAAGCATGCTCTCAAGGACGTCTATGCGCTGGAGCCAGTCGCCCCAAAGTTCAACCCATGGTCCTCCTGCCCGATCACTTTCGATCGATGGGACCATCCCACCAGCATCCGTCACGGCGGATTCGCCGCACTGGTCCTAGACCCAATTATCAACGGATTTCACCTTACCAGAGTCCTAATGGACGGCGGCAGTAGCCTGAACCTGCTTTACCAGGACATAGTGCGAAAAATGGGCATCGATCCTTCAAGGATTAAACCCACAAATACAACCTTCAAAGGTGTCATCCCAGGGGTCGAAGCCAGCTGTACAGGCTCGGTCACACTAGAGGTGGTCTTCGGATCACCGGATAACTTCCGTAGCGAGGAGTTAATCTTCGACATAGTCCCATTCCGCAACGGCTATCACGCCCTGCTCGGACGAACCGCATTTGCAAAATTAAATGCGGTGCCGCACTACGCATATCTCAAGCTCAAGATGCCAGGACCTCGCGGAGTCATCACGGTAAATGGAAACACCCAGAACGCTCTCTCCGAACGGAGGAGCACACGGCGGCCCTGGCGGCGGAAGTACAGAGTAGCCTCTCAAGGTAGTTCTCCAATCCATGCGCCAAATGTCCGGATAACGTCAAGCGAGCCCGAAGTAACCTACAACAAATCCGACTGGCACGTTCCGAGCAAGCATAGCAGTGCGGCCCCGACCCCAGCCCCTGCCAAACGGCAATGCTGGTACCACGCGTACATAATTATGCCTTAGAGATACCATGGGCATAAGGGAAGGGGCACAAACAACGGCACGCCCAGAATGTGGCTCAATCGCACTAGGGGGCTCCCTATTTCGCCGTTTTCCTTTTTCACACACTTTCAGGACCCAACTATTCGGAAGGCCTATCCGGCAATACTATCGCCGAACCAACGATGCAATAGCCAGGGAGGAAGCAAGCCACGTCAAAGGTCAAGGTGGTCTCTATAACGAGTTTAATACCTGTTTCTCTTACAATCCTGCAGCTTGCCCCTAAAGGGGAATATGTCAAATACTCCCATCTCTTGCTTACCGCACTTTTTGTATCGTTCTGCTTTCGCAGCAGCCCTTTTTTAATAAGCAATACATAGCTCTTACCTATTATGGTACTTATCTATTTTTATATGCAAACATGTTCAGTCATGACACTATGCAACCGTACACTTTGGCACGGATAATACACCAGGGGCTTACAATACCCCATAACGTGGTGTGAGAAGACCGAACACTCTAACAAGTGCGGCACCCCGAACTTATAGCACTATATGCATCGACTCCGAATCATGTCTTTGGTCTATAGTTGGGTTTGCCCGGCTCCCATGTTTTGGTACCTTATGTTCCGCATTGTTGGCTAAGGTAGCGCTGGGAGAACTACTACGATTGTGCCCCAGTTGAGCTGGGTTAACACCTCAGTAGAGAAAGCTAAAACTGACTGTCATGATAGTGCGAGAGACCGGTCGCTGTTCGCGAGGTTTTTTCGAGTCCTTAAAGACTTATGCCGCTTCAAGCGAGGAACCGGACTTATCCGGCCTAGGCGTGGATAGCGCCCCGAACTCGGTCTTCTGAATACTAGGGGCTTCGCCGAAATTTAAAGTTATAGAATTCTATGGCTAAGTGAGAGTGATAAAGCATTATAAGTCCGACGGCCTGGTTCGCTGTGCTGAACGCCTCCCTAGATGGACCCAAGAATGGGAACAAGAGCGCTCAGGTTTATCCCGAACACCCCAGCGCTCGTGGCATGGGGGTCGAAGCCGATGATTTGCATCTCTCAGATTTGATAAACGGACGCACAGAAGGTAATATTTTAAATTAACAAGCGTTGCCTAACGCATATGAACAAAGCTTCAGCGTACAGGATAACAAATGCGAGTTTATTCAAAAATTACATCTTTGGAGCACTCATCCGCTATGCGGCGGGCACCCTTCAGAACGCCATTGTAATACATCTCGGGCGTACGATACTCCTTGCCCGGCGGTGGCGCGTCCGTCAACAGCTTCTCCGCGTCTAGCTTGCCCCGGTGCACCTTAGCACGGGCAAGGGCCCGACGGGCACCTTCAATACAAACGGAGCGCTTGATGACCTCAATCCACGGACACACATCCACCAGCCGCCGCACCAGACCAAAGTAGCTCCCAGGCATGGCTTCTCCAGGCCACAGCCGAGCTATGAGGCCCTTCATGGCCTGTTCGGCCACCTTGTGGAGCTCAACCAGCTGCTTCAGTTGGTTGCTCAGGGGCACCGGATGTTCGGCCTCAGCATACTGAGACCAGAACACTTTTTCCGTCGAGCTCCCCTCTTCGGCTCGGTAGTATGCGGCGGCATCAGACACACTACGGGGCAGATCGGCGAACGCTCCTGGAGAGCTCTGGATTCGGGTAAGTAGCAGATAATTAACTTTTATATTTTTGCTTTGCATAAAGGATGCCTTACCCACCGCTATCTTCTTCATCGCCTCGATCTCCTGAAGGGCCTTCTGGGCTTCGGCCTTAGCGGTCTTGGCACTCTCAAGAGCCAAGGCAAGCTCGGACTCTCGAGTCTTCGAGTCACGCTCCAAACTCTCGTGTTTTTCCACGAGAGCCTGGAGCTCTTGCCGCACCTCCGTCACCCGCGCCTCCTGCTTCTCTCGCTCGGTGCGCTCCAAGGCTGCACTCTTTTCGGCCTTCGAAACCGCCTCTTTCAGGGTCGCCACCTTGGTCGTGGCTCCTGCAACATTAACGTTGGTCTTGTTATTATTATGCAACCAAGTATTTCTATATACATTTACAGGAGGTGCTACGTACCCTCTTTATCCTCGAGCTGCTTCTTGGCACGGCCGAGCTCGCTCTCGGACCGCTCGAGGCTTTCCTTCAAGGCATTGACCTCCGCCGTTAGTGCGGCAGAGGTCAGCAGCGCTGCCTGCATTCCCATATTGACATATTTCTATTAGACTCCTGCGTATATCTTTTAAGATCCTCAGTTCGGCTTTTCTTTCCGAACATCGAACTAAGCATCGGGGGCTACTGTCTATGCGGTAACATTTTTATATATGTTTTTGAACACATACCTCAAAGCCCGTTAACAGGCTTGTGCAGGCTTCCTTCAGCCCGCTCTTGGCGGACTGAACCTTCTAAATCACCGCACTCATAATAGTGCGGTGTTCTTCGTCGATAGAGGCGCCGTCGAGCGCCTCCGGCAAATTGTCCAGCGCCTCCGGGTGGACGGAAGTCGCCGCCATCACGGACTTGCCCTTCTTGTGAAGGCGCCGCCTGTCGGGCTCTGGAACCACTGATGGTTCCGTAGCAGTGTCCGACCCAGGGCCGGACTTAGATCCCTCCGGGGTTTTACCCCCTTTGGGTTGGGAGTCCGTAAGGTCGCCTTGTGGCGCTTCTAGGACCACCTCCTCCTGATTTTGTCCCCTACGGGACTCCACCTCCACGCCGTCTGTAGGGAGAGGGGAGGAGGCCGTCGGAAGTGAAGCGCTATTCACATCCGACAAATTCAGAGATCCGCTCGACGAATCGCCAAGCTGAGCTCTGGGCGGACTGTATGATTAGCTTCGGTGTTAGAAGCTATCAAATAATAAAGGAGTGCAGTAAGTCATTCGGGTAGCCGGACACTTACGATTTTGCCAGGGGCTTGACCCTGGAGGGCCAGTCCTCCTCGCCGTCTTCGGCGTCGGGGGCGTAGTCCGGCAGAAGGGGCTTCCCCTTCTTGGACCCTCCGGCTTCCCCAGTTGGGGCGGCCTTTCTCTTCTTTCCTCCCCCCGTCGGAGGGGGAGAGGCATCTTCTTCTTCCTCCTCCTCATCTTCGGAGGCGGAGGGCGCGTTGGAGCCGTCGGGAAAATCCGACGACACCGGGCGCCGGGAACTCTTTCGGGTCCCCGTGGCCTTCTCCTTGGCCTTCTTCTCCGGCACCACATGGGGTGCCGGAACCAGTAGCTTCGCTAAGTGTGCGTCTACTGGGCCTTCGGGCAAAGGGGCCGGACAGTCAAACTGTCCGGATGTCCTCTTCCAATCCTGTCAAAGGAACGGGAGTTTAGATCCCACATAAGGTCACACTATGAAATGCGGATATCCCGTAAGGACTAAAGGTAAGCTTACTTCGGAGGCTTGACGTTTGGCGCAGAACCCGCGGTCCTCGGTGATGGGAGGGGAGACCTTGGAGCTTTTGAAAAGCACCTTCCAGGCGTCCTCGTGCTTCGATTCGAAGAGCCGGGACAGAGTCTGGTGCCGGGCCGGGTCGAACTCCCACAAATTGAAGTCCCGCCGTTGACACGGGAGGATCCGGCGGAAGAGCATGACCTGGACCACGTTGACAAGTTTAACCTTCTTGGTCACCAGGTCTCGGACGCGGGTTTGGAGTCCGGTCACCTCTTCCGGATTGCCCCACGACCGGCCCGTCTCTTTCCAAGATGTGAGCCGGGTGGGGATGCCAGATTGAAATTCAGGGGCCGCTGCCCATTTGGGGTCCCGCGGCTCGGTAATATAAAACCACCCAGATTGCCACCCTTTGATGGTTTCCACGAAGGCACCCTCGAGCCAGGTGACGTTGGCTATCTTGCCCACCAAAGCGCCTCCGCATTCCGCCTGTCGGCCTTGCACGACCTTCGGCTTGACGCTGAAGATCTTCAGCCATAGGCCAAAGTGGGGCTGGATGCGGAAGAAGGCCTCGCACACGACGATAAACGCCGAGATATTGAGGATGAAGTTCGGGGCCAGATCGTGGAAGTCCAGGCCGTAGTAGAACATGAGCCCCTGGACGAATGGGTGAAGAGGAAAACCCAGCCCGCGGAGGAAATGGGGAAGAAAAACAACCCTCTCATGGGTCCTGGGGGTGGGGATGAGTTGCCCCGCATCTGGGAGCCGATGCGCAATGTTGTTAGACAAGTATCCGGCCTTCCTCAGGTTTTCGATTTGTCCCTCCGTGACGGAGGAGGCCATCCATTTACCTCCCGCTCCTGACATGGTTGGAGAAGGTTGAGGTGGGAAGTGCGGGCTTGGGCGCTGGAGCTCGAGCGCGCAGGGACAAATAAGCGGAGGAGGAAGAGGGCGTGAATGGAAGGGGCGGATTCTTATCCCCTTATATGGGCGGCCGAAACTACGAGCCCCCCACCGGCCTAATAAAACTCCCTTATCCCCCAAGCACCGCAGTTAATGGCGCGGTTGGGTTCCCCACACCCGTATTGATGAGAATCCCGAAATAAGGGGACACGATCTTTGCTTTGACAAGACGTGCCAAGGAAACCGCCTCGCTAAACGCGCTGAGGTGGAACAATAAAATGAATAAAGAGCTTGGCTATGGCATGATGTCACGCCACGGAATACGTCAGCAGGTCCGATTGATACGAATATTATTCTCTCTATGAAGGAATGTGGAACTTATTTTGCAGAGCCGGACACTACCCTGGTGTTCAACATCTTCTATGAAATATTCGAAGGAGGAACCCGCCTTGCAATGCCGAAGACAACTTGCGTGCCGGACTCTTCGTCATTGAAGCCTGGTTCAGGGGCTACTTAGGGAGTCCTGGATTAGGGGGTGTCCGGATGGCCGGACTATGACCTTCGGCCGGACTCCCGGACTATGAAGATACAAGATTAAAGACTCCGTCCCGTGTCCGGATGGGACTTTCCTTGACGTGGAAGGCAAGCTTGGCGATACGATATGAAGATCTCCTCCCATTGTAACCGACTCTGTGTAACCCTAGCCCTCTTCGGTGTCTATATAAACCGGAGAGTTTTAGTCCATAGGACGAACAACAATCATACCATAGGCTAGATTCTAGGGTTTAGCCACTCCGATCTCGTGGTAGATATACTCTTGTACTACCCATATCATCAATATTAATCAAGCAGGAGTAGGGTTTTACCTCCATCGAGAGGGCCCGAACCTTGGTAAAATCATCGTGTCCCTTGTCTCCCGTTACCATCCGCCTAGACGCACAGTTCGGGACCCCCTACCCGAGATCCGCCGGTTTTGACACCGACAGGGACCCAACTGAACGAGGCTTTAGGTGCTTCTTCAAATGCATCAATCTCTTTTTGAAGCTTGTCCTTGCCTTTGTTCTTGTGGTCTTGTGGTGGAAGATCATCTTGAGCTTGTGTCCCCTTGAAGGAAGTAGGATCATACTTCTCTTGTTGAGGAACAAACTTCGTCTTGGGGTATTGATCTTCCTCCCATTCAACTCCATTGGCATTGAACTTTCGTTCAAAACCAACACCTTGATTCTTCCGGTGTCTTCCTTGCTTGCGTACAATTTCCTCGAATTGCTTACTCCCGGCAAGGCTCTTGTAAACACCTTTCTCTATAATTCCCTTCAATAAACTATTTTCTTGCTCAAGTGTAACTTGGCTAAGAGAATCATTAGTGGAATCAAGAGAACTACTAGAAGCAACAACACTGGATTTAACATTATTATTGTTACTACTAGAGGAAGTATCTTTCTTGTACTTGTTACTAGACTTGACTTGAGGTATGTAAGTAGATAAGAGTAACGCTTGGCAATGTAAGAAGAACTTTTCTTGCGAAGATTATCATTGATTGCCTTTAAGAACTCATGCTCTTGCTCAAGATTGAGCTTTTCAAAGTGTAACTTCTCATGAGCCCTTAAAAGTTCTCGATGATCTTCGAAGATAGTTTCATGAGCCAACTTAAGAGTGTTTAGTTCTTTAGTTAGAAGCTCAATTTTCTCCTTATCATTGGCATTCGTTTGATTAGCATGATTAATTGACGTTTCATCATAGTATTCATCACTAGAGTTGTCAACAAGTAAATCATCATCCACAAGCAAGTCATCTTCATCACTATCAACATACTCGGGATGTGTTACCTTTGGACCTTTGGGCATGAAGCATCTTCCAATTCCTTCATTTGGTGAATCAAATATGTCGTAGGAGTTGGTTGACACAAGTGCTAGACCGGCAACACCTTCATCTTGAGTATGTTCGGAGTCGGAGTGATAGCTTCTCTCGGAGTGATTGTCGGATTCGGAGTCGGAAACCCATTCACCAATATGAGCTTGATGTCTTCGTTTTGTGTAGCTCCTTGATGACTTGTCCTTCCTTTCCGAATCCTTGCTTCTCCGTGAGGGTCTTCGTTCATAACGATCATCTCTACTCCTCCTCTCTCTTGGTGGTGATTCTTCTCTTTTGCTTCTTCTTTTTGGAGAATCTTATCTTCTTTTGTAGGTTGCCGTACACTCATTGGAGTAGTGTCCAGGCTTCCCACAATTGTAGCAATTGCGCTCTCGACTATAAGATCTCTTGTCATGATAAGACCTTGACTTGGAGCTTCTTTCTTTGCTTCTACTCTTGTAGAATTTGTTGAAGTTCTTCACCATTAAGCTCAATTCTTCATTGAAGGTTTGTTTCTCACTTGATGATGTGGGGGCTTAACTTGAGGCTTTGTAAGCACCACTTGACTTGTTGTGAAGTTCCTCCTTATCCTTGAGTGACATCTCATGAGCAACAATTCTTCCAATGACTTCTGTTGGCTTGAGATTTTTGTAGTTTGGCATCATTTGGATCAATGTGCACACGGTATCATACTTTCCATCCAATGCTCTTAGGATTTTCTTGATGATGAATTTGTCGGTCATCTCTTCACTCCCTAAGCCGGCAATCTCATTTGTTATAAGTGCAAGCCTAGAGTACATTTCAGCGACACCTTCACCATCCTTCATTTTGAACTTGTCAAGCTGACTTTGGAGCACATCCAACTTGGATTCCTTGACGGACTCGGTACCTTCGTGCATATCAATCAAAGTATCCCAAATTTCCTTTGCATTCTCAAGACGGCTAATTTTGTTGAATTCTTCGGGGCACAATCCATTGAAGATGATATCACAGGCTTGAGCGTTGTATTGCAACATCTTCAATTCTTCTGCATTCGCTTCACGGTTCGGTTCTCTCCCATCGAAGAATTCACCTTGCAAGCCAATACAAATAATTGCCCAAACGGCGGGGTTATGTCCGAGAATATGCATTTTCATCTTATGCTTCCAACTAGCAAAATTAGTACCATCAAAGTAAGGACCTCTACGGTGATAATTTCCCTCGCTAGACGCCATACTCTCCTAGGTTGTGAAACCAAGGCTATAACCACCGAAAGCTATGGAAATCAAAGCAAATGGAGACCAAAGCTCTGATACCACTTGTAGGACCTTGAAGTAAGTCTAGAGGGGGGTGATTAGACTACTTGACCAATTAAAAACTTAATCTTTTCCCAATTTTAGAGTTTGGCAGATTTTAGCTATTTTAGGACAAGTCAAGCAATCATCACACAATTCAAGCAAGCATGCAAAGAGTGTATAGGCAGCGGAAATTAAAGCATGCAACTTGCAAGAAAGTAAAGGGAAGGGTTTGGAGGATTCAAACGCAATTGGAGACACGGATGTTTTTGGCGTGGTTCTGATGGGTGGTGCTATCGTACATCCATGTTGATGGAGACTTCAACCCACAAAGGGTAACGGCTGCGCGAGTCCACGGAGGGCTCCACCCACGAAGGGTCCACGAAGTAGCAACCTTGTCTATCCCACCATGGCCGTCGCCCACGAAGGACTTGCCTCACTAGCGATAGATCTTCACGAAGTAGGCGATCTCCTTGCCCTTACAAACTCCTTGGTTCAACTCCACAATCTTGTCGGAGGCTCCCAAGTGACACCTAGCCAATCTAGGAGACACCACTCTCCAAGAAGTAACAAATGGTGCGTTGATGATGAACTCCTTGCTCTTGTGCTTCAAAAGATAGTCTCCCCAACACTCAACTCTCTCTCGTAGGATTTGGATTTGGTGGAAAGAGGGTTTGAGTGGAAAGCAACTTGGGGAAGGCTAGAGATCAAGATTCATATGGTAGGAATGGAATATCTTGGCCTCAACACATGAGTAGGTAGTTCTCTCTCAGAAATGGTAAGTTGGAAGTGTAGGTTTAGTCTGATGGCTCTCTCCACGAATGAAGAGGAGGTGGAGGGGTATATATAGCCTCCACACAAAATCTAACTGTTACACACAATTTACCAAACTCGGTGGGACCGAATCGTTAAACTCGGTTGGACCGATTTAGTAAACCTAGTGACTGTTAGTGATTTTCGGTGGGACTGACATGCATCTCGGTGAGACCGATTCGGTTAGGGTTAGGGCATAACGTAATCTCGGTGAGACCGATTACACAAACTCGGTGAGACCGACTTTGGTAATTAGCTAACCAGAGAGTTGGTCAGGTAAACTCGGTGGGACCGATTTTCTCTTTTCGGTGAGACCAAAATGTTACAAAAAGGAAACAGAGAGTTTACATTGCAATCTCGCTCACTTCAGTTAGACCGAAACATTACGAAGGGAAACAGAGAGATTGCAACCCCATCTCGGTGAGACCGAGATCCCTATCGGTAAGACCGATTTGCTTAGGGTTTGTGGCAGTGGCTATGACTTTTGGAATCGGTGGCGCCGGATAGAAAGAATCGGTGTGACCGATTTTGGCTTTAGGTTTAGGTCATTTGTGGATGTGGGAAAGTAGTTGAGGGTTTTGGATATCACTAAGCACATGAAGCAAGAGGCTCATTAAGAAACACCTCATCCCTTCTTGATAGTATTGGCTTTTCCTATAGACTCAATGTGATCTTGGATCACTAAAATGTAAAATGAAGAGTCTTGAGCTTTTGAGCTTGAGCCAATCCTTTGTCCTTAGTATTTTGAGGGATCCACTTTCATCATCCATGCCATGCCATTCATTGAGCTTTCCTGAAATAATAGTCTTGGAATAGCATTAGCTCAATGAGCTATATGTTGTTATGAATTACCAAAACCACCTAGGGATAGTTGCACTTTCATCAACCATACTCTTCGAACGGCAAAGTCCTTAATAAAGAGACGAGGCTCTGATAGCAATTGAAAGGATCAATATAGTTGACTAGAGGGGGGGGGGTGAATAGGCAACTAACAATTTTTAGCTTTTCTTTACCAAATTAAACTTTGCATCAAAGTAGGTTGTCTAGATATGCAACTAGGTGAGCAACCTATATGATGCAACAACAACAAGCACACAAGCAAGCAAGGGATACAACACAAATAAGCTTGCACAAGTAAAGGCACGAGATAACCAAGAGTGGAGCCGGTGAAGACGAGGATGTGTTACCGAAGTTCCTTCCTTTTGAGGGGAAGTACGTCTTCGTTGGAGCGGTGTGGAGGCACAATGCTCCCCAAGAAGCCACTAGGGCCACCGTATTCTCCTCACACCCTCACACAATGCGAGATGTCGTGATTCCACTATTGGTGCCCTTGAAGGCAGCGACCGAACCTTTACAAACAAGGTTGGGGCAATCTCCACAACTTAAATGGAGGCTCCCAACGACACCACGAAGCTTCACCACAATGGACTATGGCTCCGCGGTGACCTCAACCGTCTAGGGTGCTCAAACACCCGAGAGTAATAAGATCCGCTAGGGATTAGTGGGGGGAATCAAATTTCTCTTGGTGGAAGTGTAGACCGGGGCCTTCTCAACCAATCCCAAGGAAATCAACAAGTTTGATTGGCTAGGGAGAGAGATCGGGCGAGAATGGAGCTTGGAGCAACAATGGAGCTCTTGGGGGAAGAGGTGGGTCAACTTTGGAGAAGAAGACCCCCTTTTATAGAGGGGGGAACAATCCAACCGTTACCCCCCAAAAAAGCCCCACAGAGGGCGGTACTACCGCAGGGGGCAGCGGTACTACCGTTGGCCCCATTGGTACTACCGCTCCCCCTTGCGGTACTGCCGCGGCCAGGGAGGGGAAGCAAATGGGTAGAAGACGGACCTAGTGTGGTACTGCCGCGGTGGTAGGGCGGTACTACCGCTCTCGAGCAGTACTACCGCTTCTACTGCCGCTGCTTAGTCCCGCACAATCCGACAGGAGAGGCGACCCCCTTGAGTCGATGCGGTAGGAGCCCGATATCGCAGCGGTACTACGACTGAGGACCCATAGGCGGTACTACCGCTGCAGAGCGGTACTGCCGCCTGTGGCTCTTGAGCGGTACTACCGCTGGGACCAAATCACACTCATAGAAAGGGAAGAAAACCTCCATCGAAATGGGAAGGCTCAGTTGGCGCAAAAAGGATGTGTACGTGTTGATTCCATCCTAGCCTTACCAAAGCAGACCCCCTCTTGATAGTACGGTGACTCCTATGTAACAAGTCCACCAAAACAGAAACGAAAGAGCTACACCATCTTGATTAAAACTCCGAGGGGAAGGAATCATCTCGTGCCAAAGGATGAATCTCTGAAATGCTCAAAGCACACGATTAGTCCGCAAACGTGTTGTCATCAATCACCAAAACTACATCGAGAGAGATATGCCTTAACATAGAGCAAGGAGCATAGAAACATTTTTCAGTGTAGGTGCAAGCTCCCCAAAACAAAAGTGAAAGGTGTGAGTTTCAGGTCTCCACCGGTCACGAGGGATGTCAAAAGGGATGGGTCCAAACGTAACTGGTCTTTGCATGATGTGAGCCTAGCAAAAGCATGTAGTCCTTAAGCATCAAGGTGAGGACCAAAGAATTGTGTATTGGCCAGGTTTTCTTTATGGTTCGAAGTCTGAAACTCCGATAATCATGTTCTTTATTTGGGGTCAAAAATAGGTGGCAACAGTGGCCGGTGTCATGGGGCCCCTCCAAAAGCACTGGCACTTCAGCCATAACCTGCACACAAACATACAAAAAATAACTTAAAAAATACAAAGAGATATAATTTACATTAATTAACTGAAGTTAACATCACGGGTACAATAATACAAAGATATTCAATTTAAAATAAATATAAATACAATAACACAAAGAGATTCAATAATACAAAGAGATTCAATTTAAATTAATAAAAATATAATACAAATATAAGTAGACATAGCGAGTACAGATAAATCAACATCATGTGGTGTTGTTTGCTCAATACGGGAATTCCCTACGTGAATGTCCAGGACACCTACAAACGCGACATCGCCTTGGTTCTCCCATCTGGCTATGGTCCATGTCATTGCGATGACACCTAGATACATCGTCCCTTGGCGGTTCTCATCAAGTCGGCGTTCGGAACCCATTTCGGCCCATCTGGCCACAGCATTTTGTAGTTCATATCAATGCCCCAGGCCCAGAACTCACCGTTCCAAGTGTTGTACAGATTGCACATGTTCAAGTACGGCGATATGTATGGCTTGACACTGATTTTTTGATCTGCAGCCGCCCGGAGCACATGACTACAAGGGTAGCCCTCAAGCTTGGGCTTGTTACACGTGCACTCATAGGACATTGGGCCGAGGGTGACGACTTGCTTTTTTGATCCTCTATGGTGACCCTTGACGTACTTGGCTCGCACATTGACCTCCTACTTATTCCTAAGTGCGTCCACTTTCCTGCAGCCATGGCTTTGGGACTTCTTTGCTTTCTCGTCGAGATGTCTTTGCATCTTCTCGGACCATGGCTTGTTCAATTCAACTTGTGCTTTAGCCACGGTAACCCTGTCTGCAAAGTATGACAAGATCCGGTTCCAAGTTTCTTCAATTAGGGCTATGATAGGCAGGGCTCTCACCCCTTTAAGAACACCATTGTACACCTCTGACATGTTGCTGGTCATCATTCCATACTGAGCCCCGGTGTCGTGAGACTGCGCCCACTTGTACAAATCAGGGCAATTCTCGCCGATCCACTTGCTCAAATTTATGGCTGTCCTACGACCCCTCCGGTCTTCTCTCTGCGGCAAGGCCGCGCGCTCGATCTCACCATTGATACTTGCCAAGATGGCATTCATTTTGGCTTCAGTTTTCTGCATGCACATCCTCTTGAATAACTTGAACCAATCCTTATTCTTGAATTTGGACTAAAAGTTTGTTGCCAAATGCCGCAAGCACCACCTTCCCTCTAGATCTGGCCACCCCCACTCTTCTAACGACTCCTTACTTATGCGCGAGCACTTAATAATCCTGTGTTGCGATCAGAGATGATACAAACACCTAAACGCTCTTTCACGACACCCATCTTCACGCAGCTCAGGAACCACAACCAGCTATCTTTGTTCTCGCTCTCGACCAGTGCTATGTAATAGGAAGAAGCTGATTATTTGCATCTGCTGCAATCGCCACCAATAGTGTGCCCTTGTACTTTCCAGTGAGAAAGGTACCATCAACTGATAATACTGGGCGACAGTGCCTGAAGGCTTGTATAGTCTAGGCGAATGCCCGGAATAAGCGGTCCAGGATTAACTCACCCGGGTTCTTTGGGTTTGGACGTTCTCTCCGCCAAACTTTGGTCCCCCTATTGGCACTTGCTATCTGATGAAGCATTCTGGGGGCATAAGAATAGGCCTCCTCATATGTTCCATACAAGTTCTGGAATATATTTTCCTTCACACGCCTAGCCTTGTTGTAGCTGATAGGGAAGCCAATCTGATCTACTGCATCTTTTTGCAAAGCCCTAACACTAATGTTCAGACTTCCCTGCACAATCATTTCCATCACCTGTGCCACATATCTTGCTGTCACATTGCGGTGATTTGAAAGAGTCCTAGTTTGCTCATAGCTATGTTGCACTATTTTTGTGATATGCCATGACTGACATACCCCAGGCTTCAGTCTAGCGAGAACTCTTCCGCGGCAACCTTTCGTGGTGTGGATGCATATGGCCTTCAACTCTTTTTTATCAGACTGCTTCACTTTATGATGGCGGTGGAGGGCGATTGCATACCTATTAATTGCCTGGTAAGCAGACTTCTTGTCTGGGAAAACCTGCCCAACCTCCAGGCTCCTCGCTTCTAGGCCAAAAACAGAGTGAAATTCATTTGTGATGCTCATATCCTGGAACAACCCAGGTTGCAGTGACGCCGCGACCGCCCTTTGTGGAGGAACATCTTCTTCTCTGTTTGACTCGGAAGAGGTGGAAGAGTGATCGTCATCATCTAGCGCCTTCGGCAATCCCTCCACATGTTCACTCATGTCAACGGTCGCAAACCAATATCATGTGGCATACACAGGCTGGTCGCCCGTCGGTTCCGATGGGCCGATGCTAGGGGCTGATGTGATGGCCAACTCGACCTCACCGCCCCTGCTACTGCATCCGGCAACATCGGTGATTGAAATCAACTCCACATACACCATCGGCTGACCAAACACTGGGTTATTGGGATTGCTTGCAAACCTCATGTACGACCCCCACGACTGATCACCTGTGACAGGCCGCAAACCCCAACGGGCAGCTGTCCCATCATTTCCTCCATCAGCGACGAAGGCCTCCATTGTCATTTTCCCCCCTGCATCCCTGGGCCAAACACCGCTCGAATGCACCTTCTGACAGTTGCGTAACCCATGTTGACCATGTCTCTAACTACAAATGTAGTCGACTCGCACAAGGACACATCCATCCCGAAAGGACCGTCGCGTAAGACATTCCCATAGTACACTACTAAATTTTCCATAGTACCTAACCAAAATACATGTCTACATTTCAAACAATTAGTAACTGAACATTTAGTAGTAGTACGATGACAACATTTACATATCATACGACTAAAATAATAATCGTATTTTCGTTACAAATATTCGGTTTGTTTTTAGAATCATTTGCTTAGACTTTTCGGGGTTGTTTGGTTAACGGGTATTTAGAGATCTATTTTTTCTCAAACTCGTCTATGAGCGCCACAAACTAAAACTCTGTTTGCTTTTCTCTAATTACCCCAAAAATATCCTAAACTGGTTCTCGTAACATGCAAAAACTAAGCTTTTGGAAAAAGAATATTAGTAAAAACTAATTTTCTTACAACAGGTTATGACAAAACCGATGGTAATTACTCGCTATCCAAACAACCACTAAACATAATAGTATGATAATAACATTTTAATATCATATGAGTAAAACATTTAATTTCTTCCGGCTTTATATACTTTTTTCATATCATACGATAACAATCATTTATTTACAAATAATAATATTTGCAGCGGCATGCATATTATTCACGATAGTACAACAATATAAAAAATATTAACAAAATTACAGCGTCATTTATACCTTAGCTCCAATATGGATGTGCTTGCGAATGCAATTAAGCGTCAAAATAGTTCGAATAAATATCCGTCACCAGTACTATGTGAACGGAGTCAACCTATTATCACATGAACATCAATATTACACAAGGATTTTTCTTTCTGCTATCAAAAGTAGGAAAATAGCACTTGCATGTATGTGGTCATCACCTCAAAAGGGACAACGAAGATGGAAACACAATTTCTTCAATCACGTCATCTCCTCCTTGTTTGCTACTAATATGAATTATTTTACCTAATTACATACATCATCATGTACATTAGCACCTAATCTTAACATATAAAATTTAGATTATTGCGACATAACAAAGTAGACATAAGGTTTCCTAACTATAGACTTAGTAATAAACATACCACATCAAATAACATACCACATACAATGAACAATTGCAGTGCAATTTTTTTCTTAATTACCGTATTAACATCTTCTCTCACATCTCAATACTAATGGACGCAGCTAACATTGATACAACATCTTCAACCTACTCTTCTAAAACAATAGTATAAATGTTGTATCTATCGTCTGCAAATTTTTCTAACCTCTAAGCACTTACATCGCATAGCTAATGACGAGCTAAAAGACTAACTAATTACCACCGTGCATGCATAAAAAAACATATATTGCAAAGCTCATACCTCGTTCTTCCCGTTCGTACTTCACTTTGCACGGCAAATCCTACTCCAGAAACTCCAAATGACTCCTCCTACTGCTGAAATAATGCCTAAAACAACATACAATTACACTTAGGAACTAATCAAACAGAACAAAAACATCACGCATGTGAATGGAAGCAACAAAAATGGATAGATCTTACCTTAATCTACCTTTTCTTCAATTTCAGCATCTTCTAAATCCAACTCTAAATCAGCCAAAATCACGACTGAAAGTGGCTACCAAGTTTTCCTTTCTGTGTATTCTTGTAGACTTAGAGAGAGCAGAGAGGCAGAGAAGGCAACCAGAGATTTCTGAGAGAGAGTGTATGCACACGGAGTCGCAGTTGTGCGTATAAATAGAAGAGGAGCATTGTTTTGTCGGCAAAACGAGTTAGAACTCACCAACCGCGGCCTCAGACTCCAGCATCGTGGTGTCTCATCACATGCAGCAACATCAATGCTCTTCGGTGTGCGGCACGAAATCACGCGTACAAATAAGCACGCCTGAGTGTTGTCGCTTCGGCTACAGACGGAAGCGTAAATCACGCAGGCATGCGGGATCCGATTCCAGATCATCAGAACTTGCGGCAGAAAGCAAAAGAAAGCATGGCCATCAAATTTGGTGTTGTCACCTCCGCTGCAGCAGCAACTTTCGAAGCATGGGAATCAGCGGAGTTTGCATCGGAATCAGTGTTGTTAGTCACGGAAATCAGCACCGCTTCTTTTCCCGCGCGCGCATGCAGCAGCCGGCCGCCTCGGCTAATGGCGGCGAGGCCCACTGGCGGGGCCCGCGACCTGCACGGCCTATCGACCAGGGAGCGACCGCGCCAGGAAAGGCCGCCTCTGGCGGTGGCGGCAGGGCCCCACCTGGCCCGTCCTGTTCCGTCGCAGCGACTCGCACTGCAGCAATGCCATTTCCCCTGGGTGGCCGCCTCTTGCGGTGGCGGCAGGGCCCGCTGCCTCCTGGCGTGGCGGCAGGTGCCATGTGTCGTCTGCCGCACCTGCCGCCACGTCCCAGGGGGTCTTTTTTGTCAAATTTATCCACGGGTAGTCTTTTTTTGACAATTCGGTTGGCCAGGGGGTCCTTTTGGACAAAATCCGGAGAAACTAGTGTTCAGCGTCCTCACCGGTCACCGTTGTTGTGCTCATAAGTTCATTGCTCACATCGAAGGTATTGTTGTGCTCGTTGTGATCATGTATTGCATAGGATAACCTCTTGCATGATAGTGTGCATAGATGAGCGGGGTGCCAGGAGCGCGGGAAGCATGCATACCTTGATCATGAGGTGGAGGCCACGAGTGAAACGAATCGTCATGGTGTCGCGTGGAAAGAGCACAAAGCAACTGCGTCACAGATGGCCCAAACAAAGAATTGCTTCCCATCCAAACAAGAAATTGTATAGGCTTATCGTAGCAGAAAAAGTAGGTCTGTTCCTAAAAATATTCTAAAAACTGGTTTTCAAAAAATCTTGCATCTAATCCTTGGCATCCAAACAACCACTTAATATCAACAGGTATTTTGCGGTGCACAACTCAAACGGCTGGAACAGCCGGGTCCTGTTGAACGTGGCTGAACGGTCCAGTTCAGACCAAAAAGAGACTGTGCGGCCGAACTGCACACATGGCTCATTAAATTCGATGGTACAGTGGGCCTCCTCACAGTTCATACAGTCAGGGGGAAAATCAAATACAACTGCCTATACATTGATTGGTGGAAATCTTGAGGTCTGGGAATGAACAGGACAATGTGAGCATATGCAGGTACGACCCATGTGGAATTTTCGGTATATCTGTAGAGTCCAACTGAAATATGGCGGAGAACAGTGATATGGCCCATACTACCATATAGTCATATTATCTAGGCCGTTCGATGGGCTTTATCTGGTAGGTGTGTAGCATTTAATGAGCATTGTGGCGATCCGTGGAAAATGCGGTATTCGCCTGAGTGGCGTATGCCAAGTACACGAGGGAGTACGCAGTTCCGTATGTCTGGTGCCTGTCAGACTCGTTGGTTGGTGACGGGCCACGGGCGTGACGGAACCAGGACGAACTAGGAATGTGACAACAGCTGGACCATGGTCCAGATATTTTTTTTAGTACGAGGAGAGCCGTGGTAGGGCTTTGCTGCCGACAGAAATTAAAAAAATAAAAAGGTAAAATTCACAAAAGAGAAAGGATGTGTGGGGCAGGGTGTGGATCGGGATAGGCGATGGAGAGCGAGGCGATTGGTTCGGCGGCAGCCGCCGTGTTTCCCGTGCAGGTTCGTTTCATACATACCGTTGACGCTCGAAAATGACATGATCTCAAAGAGTGACTTGAGGCTATAATGAGATGATGTTAAAATTATGAGTTCATTTCACCACTGAATGGCTCTCTTCAAGCCGATCGAAATAAATATAGAGATGGTCCAAAACGAAGCTCGGACGCAAAAGTTATGCCAATCTTAGAGATGCTCGTATTGACACCAGATTAAAGAATGGCATGTGACCTAATTAAGACAGCCTTGGATGGAAAAAGTTACTACTACAAAGTTCTTCGTCTTGTCAAAACGGACGATTTTGATATAAAAATCATCCCCATCCGAGGTCGTATGCAAAAGTTATAAGCAAAACCGTGCGCTGCAACAATGTTTGGCCGGATCATCCTGGCCGGGGTCCGGATCATCCGTGTAATTGAAGCACAAAGACACCAGAAGGTTGGTGCTAAAGCCGGATGATCTGGGTCCAGTTCCGGATGATCCGGATAGAGGCCGGACAGTCCGGGTAGAAGTCCGAACATCCGGGCAGTTTTTTCTGTTGCAGATGTTAGAAAACAGCCCTAAACTCCCTCAAGATGATCTCAGATCAAAAAGTGTTCAACATAAAAGTTGTGCATATCATCGAGACGGTTGATTTCGGTTTAAAATTTTCCCAAATCCGAGGTCGTATGTGGACTCTAGGGTCCAAAGAGTGAGCTGCTGTCAGAAAACTGGGCTAGGCTGGATCATCCGGGCCTAGAGCCGGACATCTGGGCCGAAGGTCGTGAGAAGTCCGAGTTTGGTCAGATTATGATGATTTGAACGGCAAGGCAAGTCCTTTTCTTGTACGGGATGTCCATCCGCCTCTTATATAGATAAGAGGTGACGGCCGATTGAACAACAACACATAATCGAACAAATCTATCTGCATCTTTTACCTTTACTTTTCCTTCTCCCTTGTTCTTAGTCTTCCTCATTCTTCGTTCATTCTTCTTTTACAGGGCGGCGAACCTCGAGGCCCTAGGGGTTGTCAGGCCGACCTAGGGCAGCCCATAGCCGCCGCGCGCCCTGACGGGGTCCCTCCCGGGCGTGTGGGGTTTCGGGTCCTTACAAGCGCCTGCCGGATTGCTTGCGTACCGCGCTTCCGGACGGGTCTCCTTCGACGTGAGCTGCGGTGCATCACCCCCGGAGTCAAGGGTACACGGTGACGTGTTCGTGTGCGAACACACTTTTTGGCGACTCTGCTGGGGACGAAGCTTTGAATGGTCTTCAGCCCGTTCTTGCTACGAAGAGATCGTCATCAAGAAGTTGTGATCTACAAAGGTAATATGAATACCCAATTCTCCTTTGTAGATGCAAATAATTCATATATTGTTGCTAGATCGCTTAATGAGCATAATGTATCGGCTAGCCCTAGTTTCATCAATCATGCATCTAATTATGTGCAAGGGCCGATGCAACAAAATCTCCATGATTCTACTTCATATAATTTTAGCAACATGCAGCATATGTATCCCAACTCCCATGCATCGGCAACCCCATAAATTTATATGCCAATGAATACCATGATGAATTCGGTTAATCAAGTTGGAACACCCTATGTAGGAACTTCCAATGGTATGCAACAAAGTGTTTCAAATTTTTATTCATCGGCAAATAACTTGCAATACGTTAATCCAAACGTGCCGGTGGATAGGGGAATTGGCCATGTTACTACTAGTTATTTGGCCAATTACCCTCAAACATCATATGCTACACCTAATGCTACTAATTTTTTGGCACCATATACAACTGTTGATGTCTATAATTCAGCTTCGCACCTTCATGGTCATGGTCGAATAAGTGAAACTTCTGCAGGAGCACAAATGCCTTCACCTACTACCGTGCCATATCATGTCCCCCCTACACAATTGCAGAATTTCGGCAACATCTCATTGTCGAAAGAGTCTAGAGCTATTAGGGGGCAACCGTATCCAGACTGGGTAATTGAAAACAAGCTTACATTCTCTTGGGATTTGTGCAACTCTATTCGTCAAGAACTAATAGAAAGTGGGAAGCCTCATGACTTTGCTGCTGTAAAAGCAAGAGTTGTGCAAATGATGCATTCACCTAGTTCTGTAGCAGCCAATGTACCCCCTAAACAATTGCAAAGTTTCGGCACCTCATTGCTGAAAGAGTCTCAAAGTATTGGGGGGCAATCTCATGAGGAGTGGATGGAAATTGAGATGAAAATGTTTAAAGGTCGCCAAGCTGAGATGTGGGCTAAAATAAGACAAGAGCGAGAAGCCTTGCAAATTCAAAAAGAGAAAAGTATTGATTCAGGTAACAAAGAAAATTCGGTTATTGAAAAAGTCGAATCAAATAGTATGTGTACCTAATCTATCAAAGAAAAAGAGTATGCCAAGGCATTGGAGAGTCAGTCAAAAGTGGAACAAAGTATTATTCAAGTGATACAACCATCATGCTCTACCAACGTAATTGAAGAGGTATGTCTAGCAAGTGATTTGCTTATCTTTCAATTTGGTGGCAACTTTATTATCGATGCTTCTATAAGAAAAATTCTCATAAGTAATTTTGAAAGACCAATCAAGAAGGGTAATTTACTTGTTAGCAATAAAATTATTATAGACTATACCAGTCAACCTATTGTGCCATTTGTAAAGACCAATAGTGACTTACTATTGCAGCCAAAGTTTTATCCACTCCTTTATCAAAACTTTATATCTACTTGGGTAGCTTTGCTTGTTTCATACTTGGCTTGCACTTGGTCTCAATTGAGACATGTGTGTTCTAACTATTTTTGTTTCAGAAATATAAAGCCAAGGTTAAATTGTTTTGACAAATCCGATGCTAATATTATATCTTATCCAAAGACATCAGAGATAGAGCGCAAAACACAATGCATAGACGAATGGGGAGATTCTAAATTTGAACCATTCGTTTTCTTACTTACAAAGCCGTTCGCACACCAAGATCGGCTAGGAAACAAAAGGTATACCATCAATTCAAACATGTGTGATCAAATCTTTGATTTGTTGCTGAAAAATAATTACATTAGAATTCTTGATCACTGCATCAAGCCATCAAACCAAGGACGAATGTATTGTAGGTTGCATCATTCGTTCAAACATAATTTTGAGGATTGCAATATGTTCCGTCAAATAGTTAAATCGGGCATTGAAAAAGGACGATTGAAATTTGTTGAGACACCAAGAGATGACCAGTCTATTCCGATTGGTCCTGATGGTAAAAAGTTTATGCATCGGCTGCTTCAAGCCGATCCCTTTAAAGAGAAGGTAAAAACTACAGGTGACGGGATCAAGCTTTCAAGAAGAGAAGTTGCTGAAAAGCATAATGAACACCATCTTGAGGCTGAGAATTCTGTCAAAGCTACAATGAAGGCACCAACGATTGGGGGGTAGCAAGCAAATCCAATGTTCAATGAAAGCGAACCGAAAGAGAACAAAGGCCGAAATAGGTGCAAATGTAAGAGATCAAAAATCAACTTCGCTGAACTATTGGATAAATATCAATAGAAGAGTGAAGAGAATACTTATCGGCCGTATCATGCAAAGAAACCAAGATCACCCCCAAGGTGCAAATATGAGGATCGATATTGGCAAAGTGAGAATTTTTATGCAACATATTCATATCCTTATTTTGGGCCGCTAATGCCAATGCCATGGATGCCTCCCTATACTCATGTAGATCCATATCCATCATGGGACAGGTATGATACAAGGGCACATTCTCCATCTTATTTTAGACCATCTCACCAATGTTATGCAGCTCCGAGAAGATCAACATTTTAGCAATCACATGTTAAAGACCATTTCAATCATAAGGAATCAGTCTGGAGCTCAAGGAAGAAGAAAGAGGTGGTCAAACAAGTTAACCACGTTAAAAGATATGGTCGTAAGAGTGCTACTTTAGATTTGATCTCAAATGAGAAAGAGCCAGTGAAAGTGTTGACGTTGGCTACTCAAAACAATGAGATGAAGCAACCAATTATTGAGAGTCAAAGTGCCAAATCTGAAGAAAAGAAGTTGAGAGTGCACAAGGCAAAACAAGAATTGCCATTGCTTCAAACAAAATCGCAGCTGGGGTGCCCACTCGGCTTATCATATTGGCAAAAGAAGAAATTACAAAAAATTAGTGCACAAGAACTTGAGGAAAGGAATATGGCATGGGTTTCCAAAGGAAGTGCTCAAATAAGAATTATGTGCAAGCTTCCATTACAAGAAGTGCGGCAAAGGTGAAGAAGGAAAAGAGTGAAAACTATGAAGGACTACGCCGAAGGTTTCAGCATCTTCGGTGTACACATTATCCATATTCTTCAATTATGCCATTAATGTCTATGCCATGGAATTCGTCATCAGGTATGATTGGTAACCCTCAATGGGCTTATTTTAATTCATGGTTGCAACATAATTTTTTATATCATGAGAGGGTATTACCAAATCACTATACATTTGGTTAGTAATAATTTTGTTGCTAATACAAAGGGGCCGAAATATTTTATTGCTATTTCATTTGTTTATTTCGGTTATACATACTTTGGTGGGTGAATTCTATATGGACCTCATGGTAATGGATGATATTTATCTATCGCCCTAAGAATATGTCAAAGCATGGCCGGTGTGGTATCCTAACATCGTCCTTAGTTAAATAGGAGACCAAAACAAGCATCATGCCACTTAAAATATTTTTGCACAATAATCACAGCCGAATATGAAATTTTATTCAGTTTGGAGCTTTTGGTTGCTATAGGTGCTATACATATTGAGGCTTTTGGTGATTCGTTATGAGTAGTGCAACAAATATACAAGAGTTATCAATGTTTTGACAAATCACTTATAGTTTATCTTGAGGTATGTGTAGATACAAAATTTACCTTGGATTGCTTTATAATTGTTCATATTTCTATACATGACAATTCAAGAGAGTTGGCACAGCAAGCATTCGGCTACTATGTTACTCATGGTGCATTGTATTTCTATCAATAGCCGATGCTTAGTCTCGTCAGAATAGGTAAGGCCGAACCGAAGTCCACCGCTTCGACCACTAATGAATTTTTCTTATGCAGGCGAAAGTAAGGATTGGAGAAAGTTTATTGTTGATTATCTGCAAATCCTAGCAAAAGGGTGAATAATATGGTTCCGAGGATGACCTTGAGATATATATCTATGGAACTGTATCATTAGATTATTAATGAAGTTGAGAAGGTTTCACCAAAGTTTGCATCAAGGATTCAAGCAAATAATGGCCGATATATATTTATCGCTCAAAGCACATGCAAAGTGGCCGATGGAGTGTTGACATCGTCCTTAGAACCAACATGGTACAAGTTATTTTTCGGCACGCTAGCTTTGCCAAAAAATAGGGGGGCATGTGTTGACGCTCGAAAATGGCATGATTGCAAAGAGTGACTTGAGGCTATAATGAGATGATGTTAAAATTATGAGTTCATGTCAGCACTGGATGGATCTCTTCAAGCCGATCGAAATAGAGATAGAGATGGTCCAAAACAAAGCTCGGATGCAAAAATTATGCCAATCTTAGATATGCTCGTATTGACACCAGATTAAAGAATGTCATGAAACCTAATTAAGACGGCCTTGGATGGAAAAAGTTACAACTGAAAAGTTCTTTGTCTTCTCGAAATGCATGATTTTGATATACAAATCGTCCACATCCGAGGTTGTATGCAAAAGTTATAGGCAAAACTGTGCGCTGCAACAATGTTTGGCCGGATCATCCGGGCCGGGGTCCGGATCATCCAAGTAATTGAAGCACAAAGACACCAGAAGGTTGGCGCTGAAGCCGGATGATCTGGGTCCAGTCCCGGATGATCCAGATGGAGGCCGGACAGTCCGGGTAGAAGTTCGGACATCCGGGCAGTTTTTTCTGCTGCAGATGTTAGAAAACAGCCCGAAACTCCCTCAAGATTACCTCAGATCAAAAAGTGTTCAACACGAAAGTTGTGCGTATTGTCGATACGGTTGATTTTGATATAAAATTCGCCCAAATCCGAGGTCGTACGTGGATTTTAGAGTCCAAACAGTAAGCTGCTGTCAGAAAACTGGGCTAGGCCGGACCATCCAGACCTAGAGCCGGACATCCGGGCCGAAGGTCGTGAGAAGTCCGAGTTTGATCAGATTATGATGATTTGAACGGCAAGGAAAGTCCTTTCTTGTACGGGAAGTCCATCCGCCTCTTATATAGATAAGAGATGACGGCCGATTGAACAACAACACACAATCGAACAAATCTATCTACATCTTTTACCTTTACTTTTCCTTCTCCCTTGTTCTTCTTCTTCCTCGTTCTTCGTTCGTTCTTATTTTGTAGGGCGGCGAACCTCGAGGCCCTAGGGGTGGTCAGGCCGACCTAGGGCAGCCCATATCCGCCGAGCGCCCTGACGGGGTCCCTTCCGGGCGTGTGGGGTTTCGGGTCCTCAAAAGCGCCTGCCGGATTGCTTGCGTACCGCGTTTCCGGACAGTTTTCCTTCGACGTGAGCTGCGGTGCATCATCCCCGACGTCAAGGGTACACGATGACGTGTTCGTATGCGAACACATACTCCCTTGTCTCCTCTCCGCTCCTCGCCGATGAGGAGATCTCTCGTGTAGCTAAATAAAAAAATAGCTCTGGTTTCCCCTGTAGCTTGCCGATCTTCCAGTCGGACGCCTCGCCCCGCGGCTCCGCGAGATCGAAGGCTGGGCAGCCGATGGGCTGACAGATTCGTTGGTGGCTGCTAACGACAGTTGTGATGACCCTGGTGGTGAGGGAAGCAGAGACGGCGCTCCTGCTGAGTCTGGCAAGTCGGCGGTCAAGCCGAATCTGAAGGGGCCGGGCTGGATTAGAAGGTATTCCCTCCCTGATTAGCATGCGCGCGCGTGTGTATGTGTTGAGTGTACTGTTATTTTGGGATGGTGAGGCCCACTAGTTGTTCCTCTGGTTGGTGCCAGTGATGCTGCCTGCTTTCATGTACGTTACTGTGGTTAGGGGCGTGGGTGATTAAAATTTTAGGGATGCATGTCATAGATTGCTTGCTTGAATCCCTGTTGATGGATGCACGAAAACCAGGTCAGAGTATGTGGGTTGAATGTGTGGATACAAATTAGAAAAATTAGCCATTAGGGGGTAGGGGGCATCTGTGCTGGACACACAAAAAAAGGATTGGGTAAGAAAAGCAGAGCTAGTGTTGCCTGTTTGGCCATGCCGATTCGAGTTGTTCTAATTCATGTGCCATTCCTGTGAAAAGAAAAAAAGGTATGTTCAAGTTTTTTTGTGATTATGTGGGGGAAATTATAGTACAGAGATAAAAGCTTGATCTGGATTTGTCTGCGACAGTATATATAGTTACATTCTGAAGGTTACATAGCACCCAGACAAAAGAAAAAATGTGAAAAAGATAGAAATTGAGTAGTGGTTATTCTTTTAAATGCAAATCTGATTCTCTTTTCTTTGGTTCGGGCGGTGGGCGTTGGGGATGTCTTGTTGTGCGTTTGATTGGGTTGTGGGTTCGAGTGGGAGCAAATCCAATAGAGCGGACGCCTTGCCTTGCTACAATGGGTGCCCTAGAAAAGTCACGTGGTTTCGCGGGACAAGACAGGAACGAAGTTGTCAACCAGAATTGGGCACCACATTTGATCCGCTCGTGAGGCTAAAGTGTGCTTTTTGTTGGTTGCTTTGGCGTGCAGCTTGTCTATCGGGAGGAATGAACATGTTGAAAGCTTTGAATGGGTTTTCACGGAGTTCGTTAGGATGATGGGTGTTGTATCACCGAGGACCATTTTGGCTGGTAAGGGGCTAACGGATTTCTGGTCCAACAATTTTAATGAACCGGGTTGAGATTTATCTTTCTTGCAGATCAATGAGGGCCGATGGAGGTTGCAGAATATAGAATGTCAGGCAACACAAACTCTCTAACCGGCGCAAGAAAAGAACTACCGGGAGGCCAACAAAGGACCCAAGGCCACAAAAGAACATCTTGCTGAGAG
>NC_041389.1:282190775-282193107 GCF_002162155.2 Triticum dicoccoides
AGGGAGGGAGGGAGGGAGGGAGGGAGGGAGGGAGAGAGAGGGGGGGATCTCCCGAAGCAACAAAGAAAGAAGGACAAGAAGAACACTTGCAAGCTGCAAGCAGGGAGTCAGGGAGTTAAAGCTGGGAGTGGTTATGTTGAGTTTGATTTTTTTTAGGGGAAAAGTTTGAATCTGTTTTTTTAGGGGAAGACTTAAGCTTTGTTAAACGTTCGCAGCTCCATCTGTCGTAATCTCCGAGCTAATACACTCCGGAGGTACATGAAGCCAAGTTTTACAAAGAAAATCCTTACAACCTTCCCTAGCTAGGATATGTGCGACTTTATTCGCAGACCGACGCATCCAAGCAATTTTGGTACCACTAAACAAAGAGAGTAGCGTCTCCAACTCTTCTACTATTTACCTGTTACCAGATAGATCCTTTTGTTCACTCGAGATCTTCCGGACGGCTACCTGTGAGTCTGTTTCAAGGATCACCCTCTGGACGTTTATGTGAGTCTGTTTCAAGGATCACCCTCTGGACGTTTAGTTCTTGGGCAAGGACGACAGCTCTTCGGCATGCTAGCAATTCCACCGTCTCTGCATCAGCAGCAAGAGAGAGTTCGAATCTGTTATGTGGCGTGTCAAGCTACTAGCACTGGTGTCGTTGTAATATCCATGTTGTGTATCTGCTTTTATTTTCTAAGGGAATGTTGTCTATCTGCTTTTTTTTTGAGACAACGTTGTCTATCTGCTGGTTCTTTAAAAGCTTGTGCCATGTGTATTACTCCTACTCCTATCATGGCAAGGTTGGTGTGCCCGCCTTTTATAGCCTGATCGGCCCAAGTGCGCTGCCACCCGGTCTAGCGAAATGGCCAAACGCCCAGACCGTAGATGGCCACAATGGGGTCTGTCAATAACTGAAGACTGCGTGGGCTCAGAGACACTATAAAATAATGTTTCGCAATGCAACAATACGAAGTGTTATACCTGGTTCCACGCTCATCTCTATGAGGACCAAGGGCTTAGATAATGTGAGCATATGGTGGTATGACCCATATGGAATTTTCGAATATTAACATGCTTGCCATCACCAATTCCCCATCTGTCCCCATGTTTCAAAAGCTCACGACCAGCAAGAATATTACGCCAAGTAGCTGACGCTGATCTAGGAGCATGAGCATTCCAAAAATTAGTATCAGGAAAATACCCTCCCTTCAGCACACGAGCACATAAGGACGACGGATCCATGAGTAACCGTCAGCCTTGCTTGCCCACCATAGCTAGGTTGAAGATAGCTATATCAGGAATCCTATGCCGCCAAGAGCCTTGGGTGTTGACAACCAATCCCATGATCTCCAATGAATTTTCTTTTTGCCATCCTCTCGACCCCACCACACATCAGCCACAATTTGACAAAAAGTTTCACATATGGCCACAGGAAGCTGGAAACAACTCATGATGTAAGTTTAGCACAAGGGGTGCGAACTTCTTTAATCCATTTGAGCCGTATTTTATTTTTCGTTTTCTTTCGCAGTTTTCCAATATTTTTTTATTTTGTCTTTCTGTTTTCTTTGGCTTTCTTTATTCTCCTTTTTCTTTCTTTTATTTTGATTCATTTTTATTTCTTCTTCTCCTTTTTTCATTCTTTTTTGCATTTTGTTTCTTTGTTTTTGTCTATTTTGTTTATATTTTTGGGTTTCTCTACTCTTTTTGTTATTATTATAAAAAAATATGTCAACAATATTTTTCAAATTAACACCTAACAATTTTTATCCAACTTTTTTTTTCTTATGTTTGTTTTCGTTTTCATTCTAGATTTTCGTATATGTCAAAACATCTTTTTAATAAAGTGATCAACATTTTTTGTATACATGTTCAACATTGTCCGAACGCTTATTCAACATTTTATAAATATTTGTTCAACATTCTAATACTTATTCTACATTTTTCAAATACATGTTAAACATTTTTAATACTTATTCAACATTTTCAAATAATTATTTAATATTTTCAAATATTTGTTAAACATTTTTAATACTTATTCAATATTTTTAAATAATTGTTCAATATTTTTTATAAACTCGTTCTACAATTTTTAATCCTTATTCAACATTTTTCGAATACTTGTTCAACATTGTTAGTACTTATTCAAAAAGAAAATACATGTTCAACATTTTTTCAAATACTTGTTCAACATTTATTTAATACTTACTCAACATCTTTCAGCTACTTGTTCAACATTTTTTTAATGTGTTTCTGAAGAGTGTTTTTTTTGTCTGTGTCTATATATATTTTAAAGTATAAAGAAAAGTACAAAATAAAGCAAAAATGAGAACAGAAAACCAAAAAAACA
>NC_041389.1:282193369-282195040 GCF_002162155.2 Triticum dicoccoides
GCGAGGCATCCTCATGTGCTCGCTGACAACGAGAAATAGGGGTGCCTGAAATTTAGGTCACCTCTCCTCTGGCTGCCATCAGGCCTCGGATCTTCAAGACATCTATGTTCTTCGCCAATGTCTAGTGATCATTATAATTTTGTGAGAATAAAATTTCCTCTCGTTCTTTTGGCGATGCCATGAGGTTAGAGAGTTTTTTGTCCTCGCAAATCCGATTATTCGGATCTGATGAGTTTATGTGATTCTTTGTGGAGTTGAAATCTTTCGTTGGCACCATGGTGAAGATATAGTGATTTGACGGCCTACACTTCTAGGGGATCATCCCGTCCAAAGTACATTCATCGATCAAGGCTTCCTTGATCAAGGCTTCCTTACTTTTTGATGGGAGACTCAAGGCGCTTTTAAAAACCATTATTAGTAATGTTCGTGCGGGTAAAAGAGTGACAATATCGTTGCTCCAGTCCAGTCCAATTACAACCTGTTTAATGAAGTATTTGGAGTATTTCTTTGAGCAGAGATTGATACCACAAAGATGTTTTCAAGGGATTTCATTATCATGTATTTTTTGGATCTTAGGTCCAAATCAGTGAGTATGAACAAGGTGTTTCCCAAAAAGAAAAGCTGATTTAGGCTTCGCGACTCGTGCTTTCCGAAGACAGTTTGTGCAACTGATAATCTTACAATCATCAACATGACAAGTTGGTGGTGACCACTCTGAATTGGAGGAATTGGTCTCACGCCTGTGCACAACAGTAGAACTGTATAAATGCTGCAATATCATAGAAACATAAGCTTTAATCTTCTCAGTTGTGCAACGAGGATCAGGGACATCCAGATTATTTCTGGCATAGTTGTGAGCCTCCCAGATATGCCAGAATGTTACTGTAAGGACCGTAGCCTCCTGGTCAGAAGATCTAGACATGAAATCATACAGTCATAATTTTGGTGACATGAAAACACTTCGTTGCAAATGGATGCCATACGTATATTTAATCATCTCCCACACGTCCCTCGCATGCAGGCAGAAAATCAGTGCATGTTCAACGCTTTCAGGACGTGCACAGAAATAACATAGCTCACTACTGGAAATAGGGAATTTGCCATCAGTCAGCACTTTGCCGTCTGCCAGCGGATGGCAAAGAACGTCTTTGCCATCTGCTTACAAAAAAACAAACGGCAAAGAACTGACAGATGGCAAAGAACCTGGTTGCCATCAGCCAATTCTTTGCCATCTGCCAGGCGATGGCAAAGAATCTTTGCCATCCGCTGGCAGATGGCAAAGAGGTGGGTAGGGTCCAGTGCTGTAACGGCCTATCAACCCACCTCTTTGCCATCTGCTAGCAGATGGCAAAGAATCTTTTCTGTCTGCTGGCAGATGGCAAAGAAGTGGGTGGGGCCCAGTGGATGACGGCGCTGTAACGGCCCAGTAGCCCCACCTCTTTGCCATCTGCCAGCCGCTGGCTGATGGCAAAGATATGGGCCTTTGCCATCCGCTGGCTGATGGCAAAGAAGTCGGACTATCTCCTCCCCTCTCTTCTTCTAAAAAAACCGCCTCCCCTCTCTCCCAGCCCGGCCCCACCCCTCTCTCTCTCCCCCCACCTCACCCACCCACCATCGTTGTCTCAAAAAAAAAACCCACCCACCACCGCACCCGCGCGCCCCAGCCCCGCG
>NC_041389.1:282195602-282203541 GCF_002162155.2 Triticum dicoccoides
ACCGCAGCCCGCCCCTGCGCCCGTCCCTCCACCGTTCCAGGCCGCGGTGCCGCCCCCTCCCCGCGGCCCTCCCGGCCACCGCGGACCTCCCAGCCACCGCGGCGTGCCCCGCGGCCCTCCCCGCCACCGCAGCCCGCCCCACCACCGAGCCAGGCTGCGATGCCGCCCCCTTCCCGCGGCCCTCCCCGCCACGGCGCCAACCAACGCAGATTATCTGGTACTTTTCTTTGTCAATTCTTGTGCTAATATGGACTATAATTTCTAGGGGATTTTGATAGCAAGGTGTTGCAAAAACAAAAGTATTGAAAAACTACAGTATTTTTGTTGGGGAACGTAGCAGAAATTCAAAATTTTCCTACGAGTCACCAAGATCCATCTATGGAGAAACTAGTAATGAGGGAAGGAGAGTGCATCTACATACCCTTGTAGATCGCTAAGCGGAAGCGTTCAAGAGAACAGGGTTGAAGGAGTCGTACTCGTCATGATCCAAATCACCGGAGATCCTAGTGCCGAACGGACGGCACCTCCGCGTTCAACACACGTACAACCATGACGTCTCCCATGCCTTGATCCAGCAAGGAGAGAGGGAGAGGTTGAGGAAGACTCCGTCCAAGAGCAGCACAATAGCGTGGTGGTGGTGGAGGAGCGTGGCAATCCTACAGGGCTTCGCCAAGCACCGCGGGAGAGGAGGAGGACTTGGGAGAGGGGAGGCCTGCGCCAGAACTTGGGTGCGGCTGCCCTCCCACCCCCCACATATATATAGGGGCAAGGGAGAGGGGGTCCGGCCCCCTCAGATCCAATCTGAGGAGGGGGCGGCGGCCAGGGGGGTTGCCTTGCCCCCCAAGGCAAGGGGGGCGCCCCCCTTTAGGGTTTCCCCCAAGCCCTAGGCGCCTTGGGCCTTGGTGGGGGGGCGCACCAGCCCACCTGGGGCTGGTCCCCTCCCACACTTGGCCCATGCAGCCCTCTGGGGCCGGTGGCCCCACTTGGTGGACCCTCGGGACCCTCCCGGTGGTCCCGGTACATTACCGATAGCATCCGGAACTTTTCCGGTGACCAAAACAGGACTTCCCATATATAAATCTTTACCTCCGAACCATTCAGGAACTCCTGTGACGTCCGGGATCTCATCCAGGACTCCGAACAACATTCAGTAACCACATACAAACTTCCTTTATAACCCTAGCGTCATAGAACCTTAAGTGTGTAGACCCTACGGGTTCGGGAACCATGCAAACATGACCGAGACGTTCTCCGGTCAATAACCAACAGCGGGATCTGGATACCCATGTTGTCTCCCACATGTTCCACGATGATCTCATCGGATGAACCACGATGTCAAGGACTCAATTGATCCCGTATAGAATTCCCTTTGTCTAACGGTATTGTACTTGCCCGAGATTCGATCGTCGGTATACCGATACCTTGTTCAATCTCGTTACCGGCAAGTCTCTTTACTCGTTTCGTAACACATCGTCCCGTGATCAACCCCTTGGTCACATTGTGCACATTATGATGATGTCCTACCGAGTGGGCCCAGAGATACCTCTCCGTTACACGGAGTGACAAATCCCAGTCTCGATTCGTGCCAACCCAACAGACACTTTCGGAGATACCTGTAGTGCACCTTTATAGCCACCCAGTTACGTTGTGACGTTTGGTACACCCAAAGCATTCCTACGGTATCCGGGAGTTGCACAATCTCATGGTCTAAGGAAAAGATACTTGACATTAGAAAAGATTTAGCATACGAACTACGATCTTTGTGCTAGGCTTAGGATTGGGTCTTGTCCATCACATCATTCTTCTAATGATGTGATCCCGTTATCAACGACATCCAATGTCCATGGTCAGGAAACCGTAACCATCTGTTGATCAACGAGCTAGTCAACTAGAGGCTTACTAGGGACATGGTGTTGTCTATGTGCCCACACATGTATCTGAGTTTCCTATCAATACAATTATAGCATGGGTAATAAACGATTATCATGAACAAGGAAATATAATAATAATAACTAATTTATTATTGCCTCTAGGGCATATTTCCAACAATTTTAGCCAACCGGTGCAAGATACCACAGTTTTGGCATATCAAAGTATTTTGCAGTATTGGGAATACTGTGGCCTGTTTGGCTGGTGCTTAATTTATGCAGCAACGTAATTAGCTAACTAGCTAGCCAGTTGATAGCAGCTACAAACACGCATGTTCCTAGCTAGTTGCAATCACTCCATTGTTTGGTTGATCAGAGTTGATTAGTTGGCTATGGACACTCGTGTGTTGTGGCCGGCACAGATAGACAAAAATCACACGAGCAAGAAGAGCAGCAACTCAGCTTTGCAGAGTAGCAAGCTTGAGTCCAACAGGATTTGATTGTCCCGTTAATCTCAGCTACCGTGGCAGGGTTAGAGGGGGGCCGACATGGAAGAGGCAGTGTACGACAACCTGACGAGCTGCCAACATACAGTGTACTACTGCAGCCAGCGCAGCAGAGGCAAAGATCAGCACTTAGGGGCAGCAGGTTGGAGACGGACCGCACTGTCGTGGCATAGCGAGATCCAGCAGAACAATGGAAGAATGAAGGAGGGGCAGCAGCGGCTTGGAGCAAGGAAGAAGATAACAACGACCCTTTCTTTCGCGAGCTCTATTTTAAAAAAAGAGGTTTAGGGTTCTTTTTTTTATACAGAGATAATACCATGGTTTTGCAAATAATGCAGTATTAAAAACATAGTTTCTAGTGGCAGCCAAACACCTCGTTGTAATTAAAACTATGGTAATCTGAAAAAATGTAGTATTCTCAGAATACTTTAAAAATACTAAGCTAACAAACGGGGCCTAAGTCTCTTCGCGGTCAGGACGCAGCTTCACGTGTAGCTCTAGCCAAGAAGACAGTTGATCCAGTCCTAGTCCTGGTCACTTCACGTGTAGCTCTAGCCAAGAAGACTCGAACATGGCATACTGCAGTTGTAGGTATAGGTTTAGTTGAAACCGGGTGACAGTCTAGCCCGGCCCATTTTTTAGAAATAGAAAGCATACAGTCGTCAGGGTGGTTTTTTTGGACATACAAGTGTCCTCTATTTATTTGTCAGGAAATGTGAATGATACCGAATTGGAAAACAATCAAGTACTAAATAGACACTCCCTATTTATTTGTGAATTATGAATTAGGTCATATATTTTCCAATTTTGTTATGAAAAACATCATATATATTTGCGTTGATCGGGTGGATTTAAATGTGCAGTTGTTTCATCGTTGTGAGGGTTTGGTGTTCAACGACCTCCCCGTGCGTTAGACGAGCTCCGCCCCTGCGTTCGTGGGTGAGCACAAATGACATCTCCTCCTCTCCCCCTTCATTTGCTCTGTTCTGGTCTTCGTGCCGATGAAACTTGCTAGCTATAGGTGTATTCAATCATCAGTATGCGTTACCACTATGCGTCTCCCGTTCGAAAGGGTTACATCTATAAATATGCATTCATTTGCATATTTATAACCGTAATTCTTTTGAATTGTCCAACGTTATCCATGGACAGCCCGAGTATGTGTAGATTGGGTTCATTTTCCCATATGCTCTGCTCCGGATCCGATGCAGAATTTCGTCAGTGCCTCTCTGTTGTTCTCCGGGTACACATCCTCTCTGCTTATTGCCGAGACATGTATCAGGAGAACATCGGGGAGGTGCTGCCGAAATTTTGTGTCGGATCCGGAGCAGAGCATGGGAAAACTAACCCAATCTACACATACTCGGGTGGGATTAGGATCTATCTTTACCTATTAGCGTCCAGGTTGCATGGACGTAATAAAACTGAGAAACTCTATTAACTGATGAATATGGTTTGCTGAGTTATGTATGTGTTTCTTGTGTGTCCAGTAGCTAGGCAAGATGAGTGATCGTGCGTGGATGTATACCGGTCACCCTAGTCAGAAAGACATGACCCCTGAATGGATGACAAAAACCATGGGGTTTATGAGAGCCGCATTTGCAAATGGACAGAAAACAACCTGGTGCCCCCTTGTCGAGTGGGACAACTATCGTAAGATGTCAGAGTTTGAAATGATCAAACACCTGCAGAAGTGGGGTTTTACGCCCGGTTATACGATGTGGACATTTCATGGTGAGTCTGCCCAACGTTCCAGAGCTGAGGAGGGCCGTCGTCGCACCGACGAGCATGGTACCGGGATGGAAGACATGGTGCAAGACTTTGATGATGCTCGGGATTCGGACGATTAGATGGAGGAATCTGCAAAGGCCTTCAATGATATGTTGGAGTCTTCAAGTGTCCTCTCCACGAGCACACCAAGCTTTGTCAGCTGGATGCCATCGCACAAGTAAAGGCTATGAAGGCTCAATTCAACTTGGGCAGAGAATGCTATGACGCGATAGTGACACTATTTGGACGCTTTCTACCCAAAGGCCATATAATGCCTGCAAACCTATACCAGTCGGACAAAATCCTTCGTGTACTTAAGATGCCCTATGAGAAGATAGATGCATGTGAGAATGTATGTGCCTTATTTAGGCTCCAGTATGCGGACTTGAACTATTGTCCCATTTGCAAGTCTTCAAGGTATGTTGAGGTAGACAACGGTATGGGTGAGAAGAGTCAGACCAAAATCCCCATTAACGTTCTTCGGTATATGCCAATCATACCAAGACTTCAATGTCTATTCATGGTCGAAGAGACGGCCAGACAGATGACATGGCACAAATTGGGCAAAAGAACCGAACGGGATGCAGATGGGAATCTGATGATGGTACACACATCGGATGGTGCTGCATGGAAACACTTCGATGCATTGCATGATGAAAAAGCGGCAGATCCAAGGAATCCTCGAGTAGCCATCAGCACGGATGGGTTCAATGTGTTTGGTATGATGGCAGCCCAATACAGTTGTTGCCCTGTATTTTTCATTCCACTCAATCTCCCCCCCGGACAGATTATGCAAAGAAAGAACATTTTCCTGACGTTGATAATTCTGGGGCCGAACTATCCAGGGAAGAATATGAATGTGTACATGCAGCTGCTTAAGGATGAACTGCAAGAAGCTTGGGATAATGGGATCAAGACATACGACGCCGCTACAAAAAAAACTTCCTAATGCGTGTGTGGTACATGTACTCGATGCATGACTTGCCGGCCTATGCGCTATTCGTTGGATGGTGTGTGCATGGAAGGTTCCCGTGCCCCACATGCAAGGCAGCTCTTGAGTTTCATCGGCTGCAGGCGGGTGGCAAGTTTTCTTGCTTCGACATGCATAGACAGTTCCTGGATCCTCACCATAAGTTCAGAAAAGACAAGAAGAACTTCATCAAAGGTAGAGATGTCAAAAACTCTGCACCACCTGCATTGACAGGCCAACAGACCCTGGATCAGTTAAACGCTCTCGAGCCGGATCCAGAGCGTCCAGGGTATTTCAAGGGGTATAATATGGAACACGCCTAGACCCACAAGATATGCTTGTGGGATCTGTCGTACTTCAAAGACCTCCTTTGCCCACACAACATCGACGTGATGCACACTGAAAAGAATGTCGGCGAGGCCCTCTTTGGTACATTGTTCGGCATAGAGGGGAAAACGAAGGATAATCCTAAGGTCAGAGTCGATCAGGAGGCTCTATGTGATAGACCGCTACAAAACATGAAACAACCAAAAGGAAAGAAGAACTGGGCGAAGCCAAAGGCATGGTTCAATCTTGGAAGGCCGGTTATGAGGGAAATACTCCTATGGGTGAAAAGGAGTTGATGTTCCCCGATGGGTATGCATCGAATCTAAAGAGGGGAGCGAGCCTTGAAAAATTGAAAATATTTGGTCTCAAGAGTCATGATTGGCACATATGGCTTGAGCAGGTAATGCCGATGATGTTGCGTGGCTTTATCCCTGAGGATGAATGGCTAGTACTAGCAGAGCTGAGCTATTTCTTCCGTGTTCTATGTGCGAAAGAATTATCGCCTGGCTTGCTAGAAGAAATGGAAGAGTTGGCGCCGAAGTTGATCTGCAAGTTGGAGAAGATCTTTCCACCTGGCTTCTTTAATCCAATGCAGCATTTGATTTTGCATCTCCCGACCGAGGCACGATTGGGGGGCCCGTGCAGAATTGTTGGTGCTACACAACTGAGAGGATGCAGAAGACGCTTCGAGCAAAATGTAAAAATAAACGTCGAATTGAAGCATCGATGGCCGAGGCATTCATTACTGAGGAGGCGGCAAACTTCGTGACAGCACACTACAAAGCCAAAAATCATCATTTGCATAATCCGAAGCCTCGGTACAATGTTGGCGACCCTAAAAAGGGTGGATCCAACCTCAGCCTATTCAAAGGGAAGCTCGCACCAGCCGGTGCTTATACTCCCTTATTGTTGGATAACGACGAATGGCGGACCATTACGTTGTATATCTTGAACAATCTAACAGAAGTGCGGCCGTACATCGAGTAAGTTCTCGGTACATTGTTTCGCAACCTCTACTTCATTTGAACTGCTCTTATTCCTGGATATTTGATACAGTCGATACGTCGCCAAATTCTCATATGGAGCGGTTATCCAAAAGGATTCCGTCGAAGAGTATGAGCTTCTGGCAATGCATGGAGGCGGCTATCCCGGTTTCATCTCTTGGTTCAAACAAACGGTAATTTCCATTAGACCATTTCATTTCTTCTTCTAATTTCTGGCTAATGCAACAATCCTTTCATATTAAACTTGTAGGCTAGTTCAGAGTCTATGGACGCCGAATTGAGACAAGTCGCTAATGGTTTTGACTATAAGGTCCATTCATTTCACAAATACGACATCAACGGGTATCGCTTTCGTACCTATGGCAAAGAGCTATCTATGGCCGACCGAAAGTCTACAAATTTTTGTGTCTCTGCTATCAGCGAAGGAGATACCGAGTATTATGGAAGAGTTGAAGCAATTTATGAACTTCTATTCTATGGTGCAAACCCACCGAACGTCGTAGTCTTCAGATGTCATTGGTTCCAGCCGAAAGAGACTAGAAGGACTCATGAACATCTAGGGCTAGTCAAAATCAAACAAAGCACCCATTTGGATGTTCCCGATGTCTATATTACGGCTCAATAGGCAACCCAAGTTTTCTATCTACCGTGGGCCTGCCAAAGTGATCCAAATCTCGAAGGTTGGGATGTCATTTATGAAGTGCCGCCACGTGTTAGACCACCTCCCCCCAATGAAGAGGATTATGAACCTCACGTTAATCCAGACACATATGAAGGATAATTGTTCCAAGAAACACGTCTTTCCAAAAAACGTTTCAAGAACCGCTCACCTCATAACATTCAAGTAGACAGCGGCAGTGAATCCGAGCCTGAGCAGGAACAAGAAGAGCCGGAACAAGAAGAGGTTACTGCTGCGGATGACCTGTCAATGCTTGACCGATTACATGCAGGAGGCCTTCCAGATGTTGATGAATTTATTGATGATGATGATGATGAGCACGTCATTACTGATAGTGATGAGGATGATGCATTTATTGACCCCGAAGCATATATAGACGATGATGATGCATTTATTAATGATGACAATGAAGATTAATATTATAGTTCATGTCAGGTATTCCATTATTATTATATACACATATATTATTAATTTGTTCAAGTTTTAACCTAGCTAGCTCTAAAATGAGCTATACTTAGCATTTATTCCTCCAAAATGAATTTGTATGCTTAGCTAGCTCAAAAATGACATAACAACCTTAATTAGCTCAAAAATGACTTTAACCTAGGATATCTCTAAAATGAGCTATATTTAGCATTTATTCCTCTAAAATGAATTTATATACATATTATTATTCATGTCAGGTATTCATTTTTTTATGTTGTACTAATTTCGTTTACTCCTTGTCATTCCCGGTGTTGACAGATGGTGGGCGCGGGTCGAGAGCGCTCCGGGGCTCCTACCTCGGCGTGTGGTGGGAGGGGTAGTTCCATTCC
>NC_041389.1:282204014-282226004 GCF_002162155.2 Triticum dicoccoides
GAAGGAGAAGGCTGCTAGAGGTGGACGTGGCGTCGGGAGAGGTAGGAAGGCTGCTACGCCTTCCTCGCCGCCACCCCCAGCCGAATCACCCGACCACAGTGCTGCTCCGTCTGAGATCGAGCCATCTGAGGTGGACCCGTCTCGGACTCCACTCCACGAGCCTCCGGCCGACGAGCCTATGTCAGACGCGCCTAGGGCCGACGAGCCTCGGGCCGACGACGAGCCTCGGGCCGCCGAGTCTTCGCCCCACGAGACTCCGGAGCTCAGACGGGGTCACGCTAAGTCGGAGCCGAGCCCATGGGAGGACTGGACAGAGTCTAGTGCACATGGTTGCGTTCAGGGTGGAGACTATAGTCCTGATAGCTATAGCGAGGGTGAGTGGGTTGAGGGGCACAAAGTCTCCCAGCGTGGTCGTACAAAGCTCCCGCCCACCCCGGCGACCCCGAACCAGAGGTGGTTGATTGCGCCTAACGGGGAGAAGTAAGTACATTTACTCTTTTTTTAACCTTTTGCCTTGACGTTTCTTCGAATATCTAATGCGTTGGCCTTGTCATACTGCAGTTCTTGGACACATGAAGATGGTGTCCGCAGGCCCAACACTGTCCTTGGTGTGATTTGTCGCCAGTGCTTCCCGGGGTGGGTCATGTTGCCCGGTGAGGGCCGGGTTCCAGAGCTAGGAATGACCTGGGAGCACTACTTGGCTGCCCCGGCCCCGCCGGAGCATAGGGTCGGCGATGTCGAGTGCGACACGGTGGCCGACATTGTGATCGCCATGTTTTGGGTAATTTCTCCTTTGCCATTTACGTTGTGTTTTCTTCTTTGATTGCATACCTTCTACATGTGTTTTCTTGTTTGATTGCAGACCTTCTAATCCGTGTTTTCTTGTTTGATTGCAGACCTTCTACAGGTGTGCTAAGGGACAGGAGGAGGCCGCGGCTCGGGTTATCGACGCCGAGTGCAGGCGCCTACTTGGAAACTTTCGGTATGAGGCTCGGACACAGGCTGTTCGAGACTACTTAGCACAGACTGGTATTAGGAGGAGAAAAGAGAAGTGCCGGGACAAGTATCTGAGTAAGGAGAAGTACATGAAGGTAATTACCTATTCTTAAGGCATTGTACTTAGTTTCCTTGATTTGATTCGTAGGCGTAGCACTCAAATTTCCCTTGCTTAACTTAGGTGCCCCCGAGATGGTGTGCGGACAAGATGGACTGCTGGGAGGTGTTGGTGGATGAGTGGTGCTCTCCCCAATGGCGCGTCGCCCACAACATTGCAAAGGAGAAGCGTTTCAAAATGAAAGGTGTGCCACACCATCTAGACAGTGTCAACCTACATGGGTACGGGAAAAACTGGGTATGTGTGGTTTTGTAAGGGCATATTTATCCCCAAGGTGTTTTGGTGATTGATGACAATGCTTGTGCGGACTAATCGTGTGTGTTAAGTTCTTTCAGAGATTCATCCATTGGCACGAGACGATTTCCTCCCCTCGGTGTTGTATTCAAGATGGTGTAGCTCCTTCGTTTTGTTGTTGGTGGACTAGTTTCGTAGGAGTCACCGTACTATCTAGAGGGGATCCGCTTTGGTAAGACTTGGGTGGAATCACACGTACACATCCTTATCACACCCTTCGTATTTCCTTCCGCCTCATTGGAGCTGCCTTTCTTCCCCTGAGTATGCCTTATCCTGCCCCAGCGGTAGTACCGCTCCCAGAGCGGTAGTACCGCTCCAGAGCGGTAGTACCGCTTGTGGTGCTCGGCCGTAGTATTGCTTTGAATCTGGGCTACTACCGCCTCGATTCTCGAACGAAGTTTTTCGTGTCGGGTTTTGCGGCACTAAGGGCGGTAGTAGTGGCGGTAGTACCGCTCCAAGCGGTAGTACCGCGCCTACCCCCGTGGTAGTACCTCCCTGGGGTCAGGGCCCTGGCAGCGCGACAGTACCGTTGGGTTTGAGCGGTAGTACCGCCCTTCCCTAGCGGTAGTACCGCTCTGTGCGGGGCTGCTCAATGGAATAATGGTTGGATTGGTTTCCCCACTATATAAAGGGGTCTTCTTCTCCAAAGTTGACCTACCTCTTTCCCCCAAAGATCCATTGTTGCTCCAAGCTCCATTTTCGCCCGATCTCTCTCCCTAGCCAATCAAACTTGTTGATTTGCTCGGGATTGGTTGAGAAGGCCCAGATCTACACTTCCACCAAGAGAAATTTGATTCGCCCACTTATCCCTAGCGGATCTTGTTACTCTTGGGTGTTGAGCACCCTAGACGGTTGAGGTCACCTCAAAGCCATACTCCATTGTGGTGAAGCTTCATGGTCTTGTTCGGAGCCTCCAAGTGTTGTGGAGATAGCCCCAATCTTGTTTGTAAAGGTCCGGTTGCCGCCTTCAAGGGCTCCAATAGTGGAATCACAGCATCTCACATTGTGTGAGGGCGTGAGGAGATTACGGTGGCCCTAGTGGCTTCTTGGGGAGCATTGTGCCTCCACACCGCTCTAACAGAGACGTACTTCCCCTTAAAAGGAAGGAACTTCGGTAACACATCCTCGTCTCCACCGGCTCCACTCTTGGTTATCTTGTCCCTTTACTTTTGCAAGCTTACTTGAGTTGCCTCTAGTGCTTGCTTGTGTTCTTATTGTCTTTGCATCATATAGGTTGTCCACGTAGTTGCACATCTAGACAACCTATTTCTTTGCAAGGTTTAAATTGTTAAAGAAAAGTCTAAAAAATGTTAGTTGCCTATTCACCCCCCCTCTAGTCAACCATATCGATCCTTTCAATTGGTATCAGAGCCTCGTCTCTTTATTAAGGACTTTGCCGTCCGAAGAGTATGGTTGACACCAACGACGGTGCGAAGGAGCACTCCGGTGTGAATCCCGTCTCATCTTTGGCCGAAGGGGGAACCTCGGTCTCACGTGAGGAATTCAATGTGGCTTTAGACACATTGAAAACCTCCATGACGACCGAGGTTAAAAGCATGTTTTCTGAATTTCTAGACGGACTCAAACTATCTACCTCGCCGATGAAAGTGGGTGATCCCACTAACAAAGTGACGGATGCTAACCCTGACAAGGGGGAAGCTAATAGTGAAAAAAGTCCTTCTACTAGTGGTAGAAATGGCACCGGCATCTTTGCCCATGTGGAACCTCCAGTGTATAGAGGACCGATCCCCTCTACTCATTTGAATCATGCTGGTCCCCCTCCTAAATATGTGAAAAATGAAGATTTTGATTCTTGGGTTTATCGATTCAAGCGTCATTTGAAACATGTGAATACTAACCTTTGGAGAATTATTGAAGAAGGTTTCTATCCTCATGACCCAAGCAACTTCACCCCTCGAGAAGAAGTGGACAATCAATTCAATGAAAGTGCTCTCTTCATCATTCAAGATGCAATCCTTCCCGAAGATCTCCCTCATCTTCGACCTCATGTCATGGCTAAAGAAGCTTGGAAATGTGTGGAGTCTCTCTATCGAGGAAGTGCTAGCATTCAACGCTCCAACTATGAAGTGGTGCAAGATGGAGTCGATGAGTTTGCAATGAAAGAGGATGAAGAACCTCGTGAGCTCTTTCGGAGAGTGACCAAACTCGCGGTTGCACTCCGAGATCATGGGAGCAAGGACACGGATGACAATTGGATCAATCGCAAGTTCCTCAAGGCCATGATGCCTTACAACAAGGCCATGTCCTCCGTCATTCGTCAACGACCGGACTTCCACTCTATGACCTTAGGTGAAGTGTTGGATGAGTTTGTTGTAATGAACATCTTGGACAAGACCGCCGACAATGCGGTGCTCCGTTCTCAAAGGGCAAAGAAGCCCAATCTTGCCTTGAAGGCCAAGGTTAGTGTGGAAGAAGAAGAAGAAGAAGAGGAAGATGAGGAGAGCAACCCCGAAGACACCAAGTATGATTATCATGAGCACATGGCTCTTGCCTCAAGACAATTTTGGAGTAAGAAAAATACAAGACCCAACTTCAACAAGAACAACTCAAGTGGCCTCAAGGGCAAGCAACGAGTTAGAACTTGTTTCAACTGTGGCAATGTGAGCCATTTCGTTGCGGATTGTCCTTACGAGAAACGGGAAGACAATGGTGGCAAGTTTATCCGAAAAGACAAAGCCAAGTCCTTCCCCAACAAGAACAACTTCACCAAGAAGACTCCTACTCGCGGGTTGGTGGTTCAAGAATAATACCATGAGGATGACGATGATGATGAAGATAGTGAAACATTGGCCATGGCATCCGTTGCCATTGTCACAACTCCCCGGGTGTCTCTCTTCGATTCACCTAACGAGAACATCACCACCAAGTGCCTCATGGCTAAGGCCACCAACAAGGTAACCCCCAACATCAAAACCACCATTATTCCTAACCCTCCTTCAACGGATGACTTTGATAATGGTAAGGGGTCTAATGAGGAGATCAATGAATTTGAGTCCTTCATGAGTAAGCTCAAGGGCAAATCCAAGAAGCACTTTGTTGCTCTCTTGGAACAACTTGGTGAAGCCAATGACATGATCGAGGCTCACGAAGAAACCATCTCTAAGATGGAAAGTCATAGTCGTGACTATGCCGATGAGATATCGGATCTCTCTAATGCTCTTGAGGAAGAGCGTGGGCATCGTTTGGCTCTTGAGGAGTCACACAACGATGGTCATGCTAAACTAAAGAAAGATCTTGATCATGCTCTTGTTGTGTCTCGTGTTCTAGCTTCCGAGAAGGCTAAACTTGGGGTTGATCATGTTAGACTCACGGAGGAGTTTGATGTGCTTGACAAGGCCCACAAGGTCTTGAAAGATGCTCATGCCACTCTCAAGGAGTCTCATGCTCAACTCCAAGTTAAGCTAACCAAGGAAAAGGCCACATTTCCTCACATGGTCTTAATTGATAATGCAAATGCTACTAACCCATGTTGTGAGCATGTGCATCTTGTGGAGGAGAATGCCAAGTTGAAGGAACAACTCGAGAAAGGTCTTGTGTCATGCATACAAGGCGAGAAGAACCTAAATGACCTTTTGAGCAATCAAAAGGAAGTTGTGGGCAAGGAGGGAGTTGGGTTCTCACCCAAGTCCAAGAACAAGAAGAAGAACAAGGAGAAGAAGAGCAAGACCAATCGACCTCCTCTGCTCAAGCAAACCTTTGTGAAGGAGGGAGAAGGTGCTCCTAAGGAGAAGAAGAACAATGGGAAGAGTGGTGATGCCAAAGAGCGCAACGCCATCTCTCCCAACAAAGCCGGCGACTTTAACCCCTCTTATGTGTTGTGTCGTGCTAGTGATGGGCATGTTTATGCTAAATTTGTTGGTTCTTCTTATGAGTACATTGAATGGTCTATTTGGGTTCCTAAGACCCTTGTTACTAACATCAAAGGACCCATTACTCAATGGGTACCTAAAACCAAGCATTGATTTCTTGTAGGTGTTTGCTTCCGGTGGGGGACATGGTTGCTCGATAGTGGAGCAACAAATCATATGACCGGGAGCAAGGACTTGGTGGTGGACGTGCACAAGATCCCATCTATGCCCACCAATGTCGAATGGGGTGATGCCTCACATTCTAAGGTATTGGGTCTTGGCAAGGTTGTCATTTCTCATGATCTAACGATTGAGAAAGTCATGCTTGTTGAGTCCCTTGCGTTCAATCTACTTTCCGTTCGTCAACTCGCACTCATGGGCTTTGCCACCTTCTTTGATATTGATACCGTGGCCCTCTTGTGGAGCAAGACTCTTAAAGTAGCCTTTGTTGGGCATGTCGAGAACGGTCACTATGTGATTAACTTTTCGGAGCAACCCACTAAGACCGCGACATGCCTAATGGCTAAAGTTGATGTGGGATGGCTTTGGCATCGCCGTTTAGCCCACGTCAATATGAGATCTTTGCAAAGTCTTCTCAAGGGGGACCATGTTCATGGACTAACGAATGTTAGTTTTGCCAAAGATCGTGTTTGCAGTGCTTGTATCGAAGGAAAGCTTCATGAGTCGGCTCACCCTCCCACGACTATCATCTACTCGAAGAGACCTTTGGAGCTCCTGCACATGGACTTCTTCGGGCCTCCATCCTTTGACAGTCTTGGGGGAAGAAAGTATTGCTTCGTGATTGTGGATGATTATTCAAGATACACTTGGGTATACTTCTTCAAGAGGAAGAGTGAGACTCAACAAACCGTCATCAACTTTGCAAATGAAGCTCAACGTCAACATAATGAAAAGATCCTGACAATAAGAAGTGACAACGGCACCGAGTTCAAGAACTACACCTTGGATGAGTTTCTTAGTGATGAAGGGATCAAGCATCAATATTCTGCACCATATACCCCTCAACAAAATGGTGTTGCGGAGAGGAAGAACCGGACGTTGATGGATGCGGCAAGGACCATGATGGCGGAGTTCAAGTCTCCATACAACTTTTGGGCCAAAGCCATCAACACAGCATGTCATGCATGCAATCGGCTCTATCTCCGCAAAGGCTTGAACAAGACTCTGTATGAGATACTCACCGGGAACAAGCCCAATCTCAAGTACTTCCGGGTGTTCGGGTGTAAGTGTTTCATTCTCAAGAAAGGTGTTTTTTTGTCTAAATTCGAGGCTACAGCTCATGAGGGCATATTTGTTGGTTATGCTACAAACTCTCATGCTTACCGTGTTCTCAACAAGTCCAACGGACTCATTGAGGAGACGTGTAATGTAGAGTTTGACGAAAATAACGGCTCCCAAGTGGAGCAAAGTGGTACTTGTGATGTAGGTGATGAAATTCCTCCCCAAGCCATGAGAAGAATGGGTATTGGTCATATCCTACTCATTGAGGCCCTTGTGGCCGAAGGAGAAGGACAATGCTCCACCTCTGTGGAGCCTTCACCTACTCAAGACCCACACGCTTCCGAAGAACAAAGTGAAGGCCCTCATCCTCGAGAACAAGACCAAGGGCAAGATCAATCTCAAGATGGTGGTGAATCTCCACATGATGCCCAAGGTCAAGTTCTCCCCCTCGACCAAGTTCAAGATCATGAGCAAGCTCAAGATCAAGAACAAGCTCATGATGATGCTCAAGATGATCAAGTGAACCCTCCTCCTTCGACATCCGAGGAGGAATTGGAGCGTCGTGCCGCGAAGATTGCTTCCAAACTCACCACCAAAGGTCATCTCATGGAGAATGTGGTTGGAAGTCTAAGAAAGGGGGTAAGCACTCGTAGACAATTAGCAAACTATTGTGAACATCACGCGTTTGTCTCTTGTGTTGAACCCCATAAGGTCTATGAGGCGCTCGAAGACTCTGATTGGCTCAATGCCATGCATGAAGAACTCAACAACTTCGAGTACAACAAGGTGTGGAGGTTGGTGCCAAGGCCTTCCGAGAACCATAACATCATTGGAACCAAGTGGATCTTCAAGAACAAGCAAGATGCTCATGGGAACATCATTCGCAACAAGGCAAGATTGGTAGCACAAGGCTACTCCCAAGTCGAGGGTATCGACTATGGTGAAACCTTTGCTCCCGTTGCTCGCCTTGAATCCATTTGTTTGTTGATTTCTTATGCTTCCCATCACAACTTTAAGTTGCAACAAATGGATGTTAAAAGTGCTTTTCTTAATGGTCCTATTAATGAGTTGGTCTATGTCAAGCAACCCCCGGGGTTCGAGGACCCCTTCTTCCCGGATCATGTGTATCAACTCGATAAGGTGCTCTATGGCCTTAAACAAGCCCCACGTGCGTGGTATGACCACCTTACCGAGTTGTTACAAGATCGTGGATTTGAAGTGGGGCTAATCGATCCCACTCTTTTTACTAAGAAGATCAAAGGGGAGTTGTTTGTATGCCAACTATATGTTGATGACATTATCTTTGGTTCCCCTAACAAAGCTTTCAATGAAGAATTTGCCGCTCTCATGACATCTAAGTTCAAGATGTCTTCGATGGGAGAGTTGAAGTTCTTCCTTGGCTTTGATATCAAACAAAGAAGAGAAGGTACTTTCATCAACCAAGCCAAATACACTCAAGACATGCTCAAGAGATTCAAGCTAAGTGATGTCAAGCCGGCCTCTACTCCAATGCCCACCAAGTGCCAACTTGACATTGATCCCAATGGTAAAGCGGTGGATCAAAAGGTATATTGCTCCATGATTGGCTCCTTGCTTTACCTTTGTGCATCTAGACCGGATATCATGTTGAGTGTGGGGATGTGTGCACGGTTTCAAGTCGCACCAAAGGAAAGTCACTATGTGGCGGTCAAGCGAATCTTTCGATATTTGGCTCATACCCCAAACTTTGGCCTTTGGTACCCAAGAGGGGCAAACTTCAAGCTTGAAGGCTTTACGAATTCCGATTGGGCGGGAGACAAAGTGGATAGGAAGTCCACTTCCGGAGGGTGCCAGTTTCTTGGGTGCTCTTTGGTCTTCCAAAAAGCAAAGTTGTGTGTCTCTCTCGTCCACCGAAGAGGAATATGTGGCGGCTGGTAGTTGTTGTGCACAACTCTTATGGATGAGGCAAACTTTAAAGGAATATGGTGTCATTTGTGACAAAGTGCCTCTTTGGTGTGACAACGAAAGTGCCATCAAGATTTCTCTCAACCCGGTGCAACACTTCAAGACTAAGCATATTGAGATTCGGTATCAATTCATCCGGGATCACATTAGGCGAGGGGAGATCGAGCTCAAGTATGTCAACACTCATGATAACCTTGCATATATCTTCACGAAGCCCTTGGATGAAGCAAGATTTCTCGAGTTAAGGCATGAGCTAAATATCATTGATTCAAGCAATGTGACTTGAACCCTTGCACACCCCTCCCACTCAGCTTGGTGTCTAGCTTAGGTGTAGGCATGGACATAGGGGGAGTGTTGTTCTCTCAATGAACTCTCCCTCCCCCCATTATGCATAAAATGATCAACTCTTTCACATTAGCCATTTTTGTTGGTACTTGTGCTTCAAAGACGAGTTTTGGTCATGGGCCCAAGGATAATTCTTCGCGGTGCCATACCAATTGACTCAAACATAGGTGGCTCCGGCCACCGCCCTCTCCTGAGAGAGGCCAGAGCTCGCTCTGTTTCGTGTGGTTGTTTGTGTTTGAGTGGTTTCTGTTCCGTTGTGTGTGTGTGTGTTGCCGTGTCGGTCCTCTCGTTCCTTTGGCCTTGCTTTTCGTTTTTCTTTTTGAGCGTTAGCCGTTGGTCTAGAAGCCGTGTGGTTGCTGAAGCGGTACTACCGCTAGTGGCGAGCGGTACTACCGCTCCTAGCGGTACTACCGCCCTCCAGCGCGGTACTACCGCTGTGAGGCGCGAGCAGGGGGTTATATCGGGGGCAGGGGGAGTTTCTTCTCCCCCATACCCATTCGCTCGCTCCCTTCGCCCTGTTCGTCTCTCTCTTCGGCAACCGGCGCTGCGGGAGGGCTCCGGCGGATCTCCCTCTCCGGGGCGCTCCTCTCCGTTTCCTTCGGTGGAATCGATCCCCACCTTGTCCTCTTGCCATGGATGCCGGTATTGCCCCCATTCCCTGTTTCCTTTTGTCTAGATTTCCAATCTAGCTTTTTAGGGGCAATAGCAGTTGCATCTCTAGATTTTTGTCCAGATCTAGGCTTGAGTAGGATGGAGAATGCTTCTAGACAGTTTGGATTAGTGTTTGGTTGGAGTATTTTTGAATTTGGTAGGACGGTAGTACCGGATCTGACCACGGAAGTAGGAAACTGTTGTTTCCCCGCCTCGAGAGGTACTACCGCTCTCTCCAGAGCGGTACTACCGCTTGGAGCGGTACTACTGCTCAAGGGTCACGGTACTACCGCCCCTCTACCAGTTTCCTTCATACTCCTACCTATCAGTGATCCTTTTTGTTCGTGTTTGTGGCTTACGCTCGTTCTTTCTGGTTGCTTGCGTGTTTGTGTGTGTGGTTCCAGGTGATGAGGTTCCTGAGCATCAGGCTCGTCGTGTCAACCCCGGTCGTGCCTCGTCCAAGCGCTACCGTACCAATGAGCCTGTCGGAGGATCTTCTAGTGCTCCACCTCCTCCTCATCTGCAGAGGAAGCCTGGGGTCAAGCCAAAGCCAGGCAAAACCGTGCCAGAAATGCCGCCCAAGGAGTTCTGGGCAAGGCGCCGCCGCAACCCGTATGAGGACGACCAAGATTCCACTTTGGTCAACCGTCCGTTCTGGAACAGGTTCCAGTTTGCCATCTACTTTGATGTTCTCAAAGCCAAGAAGAATCTCTATGTCAACGTGCACTCCATCGACACCGAGCATATGGAGAATGATCCTGAATACTTTGGTGAAGCTCTTCAGATGTGCACTCAACTGAACATTCTCGGGATCATGCGATTCAACAAGGACTATGATGTTGATATTGTGGCCCAATTCTATGCCACGGTTCACCTTGGGACTGATGAGGACAGGACACTGACCTGGATGACCAATGGCAAGTTGCTTTCTGTCAAGTGGAAAGCTTTCATGGAGTTGATTGGGGTGGAAGATCTAGGCCTTGAGTCTTCTGTCGGCTTTCGCCCCACCGTCGCGCCAATGCCACTCACAAGCAAGCTCTGTGTCCCTACTGCACTCTGAGGATCAATCCTGAGACGAAGAAGGAAACCTATGAGCTGCCAGCCTATATGGATATTCTTCACCGTATCTTTAGAGAGACTCTTTTTCCTCGCATCGGGAATCTGGACCAGGTTCACTCTTATCTCGTGGACATGCTTCTCTTCTGTCAGCGGGAGAAGGGGCAGAACACCGGAGAGTCCTTGGATATCTCTCATGTTATGTGGTCTGAGCTGGTTTCTGCTATCTCCGAGCGCAAGTGCCCGATTTATGGTCCGTTCATTATGCTGCTCATTGAGAAGGCCTGGGATCGTGTCTATCCCAAGGTGGTGCTGGAGATTGGAGAGTTGGTTTCTCATGATGTCAAGCGTCTGAGGAAGAAGGATAACTGGGGCACTCAGGCCCCTAGGACTGGAGTTCCTTCATCTGCTGCTGCCATGGAGACTGAGGAGGAGATTGGGGCTGAGGCTGAGGATGAAGATGATGACTACGTGCCTTCTGAGGTAGAGCCCTCTTGGGCCAAGAAGCTCAAGATCAAGGTGAAGAAGCTGTTCTGCATGGAGTCTCACGGTCAGTACATGACTCATGTGGCTGAGAAGAAGGCCCGAGGTCGCCACAAGGAGCTCATGCGTCAGATGGGTGCTATTGTGATTAGTGGTTCTGAGGATCAGCTTACCGAGGAGGAGGAGTGGATTCAGCAGCATTGCCCGTGGACCGATTCTGATGCCGAGCACTTCTAGACTGACGACGGTGGCGCAGATGATCCCTCTGAGCTCTGATGTGTGTGTTCCTCGTCTGCTCTCACCTGGAGCCGTAGCAACACTCCCTCTCCTTTTTGGTGTCTTGATGCCAAAGGGGGAGAGAGTTTAGGGATTTGTGCCTTGTGTCTTCCGTCTTCTGTGTTTGTGTTTTCCTCGCTTTTGGTTTGTGTCGGTGAGACCTAAGTTGTGTCAGTAAGACCTAAGCTCGAGTCATATGGTGTGAGACATATGCTACCTTATCCTTCCAGTATCATTATCTATGTCTATCTAGCTTATGAGTTGCATGCTTATCCTGTTATCTTTGTTGCTCTCATATATCTTGCTTAGGTAGTTGGTCTCTAAAATGTAGGGGGAGCATTGATCCTGGCATCTGTGCCGTGCAGTCCAAAGCACTTTTCTAGGTAGCACACATCCAGGGGGAGTCCTTCTACATTTTAGGACGGTTGTGTTTTTGCGCTTATCCTATATCTATCATATTATGCAAATCCCGTATTGTCATCAATCCACCAAAAAGGGGGAGATTGTAAGGGCATATTTATCCCCAAGGTGTTTTGGTGATTGATGACAATGCTTGTGCGGACTAATCGTGTGCGTTAAGTTCTTTCAGAGATTCATCCATTGGCATGAGACGATTTCCTCCCCTCGGTGTTGTATTCAAGACGGTGTAGCTCCTTCGTTTCGTTGTTGGTGGACTAGTTTCGTAGGAGTCACCGTACTATCAAGAGGGGATCCGCTTTGGTAAGACTTGGGTGGAATCACACGTACACATCCTTATCACACCCGTCGTCTTTCCTTCCGCCTCATTGGAGCTGCCTTTCTTCCCCTGAGTATGCCTTATCCTGCCCCAGCGGTAGTACTGCGGTCCGCAGCGGTAGTACCACTGAAGCACCCAGCGGTAGTACCGCTTGTGGTGCTCGGCCGTAGTACCGCTGTGCGTCTGGGCTACTACCGCCTCGATTCTCAAACGAAGTTTTTTGTGTCGGGTTTTGCGGCACTAAGGGCGGTAGTAGTGGCGGTAGTACCGCTCCAAGCGGTAGTACCGTGCCTACCCCCGCGGTAGTACCGCCCTGGGGTCAGGGCCCAGGCAGTGCGGCAGTACCGCTGGGTTTGAGCGGTAGTACCGCCCTGAGCAGTAGTACCGCCCTTCCCTAGCGGTAGTACCGCTCTGTGCGGGGCTGCTCAGTGGAATAATGATTGGGTTGGTTTCCCCACTATATAAAGGGGTCTTCTTCTCCAAAGTTGACCTACCTCTTTCCCCCAAAGATCCATTGTTGCTCCAAGCTCCATTTTCGCCCGATCTCTCTCCCTAGCCAATCAAACTTGTTGATTTGCTTGTGATTGGTTGAGAAGGCCCAGATCTACACTTCCACCAAGAGAAATTTGATTCCCCCACTTATCCCTAGCGGATCTTGTTACTCTTGGGTGTTGAGCACCCTAGACGGTTGAGGTCACCTCGAAGCCATACTCCATTGTGGTGAGGCTTCGTGGTCTTGTTGGGAGCCTCCAAGTGTTGTGGAGATAGCCCCAATCTTGTTTGTAAAGGTCCGGTTGCCGCCTTCAAGGGGTCCAATAGTGGAATCACGGCATCTCGCATTGTGTGAAGGCGTGAGGAGATTACGGTGGCCCTAGTGGCTTCTTGGGGAGCATTGTGCCTCCACACCGCTCTAAAGGAGACGTACTTCCCCTTAAAAGGAAGGAACTTCGGTAACACATCCTCGTCTCCACCAGCTCCACTCTTGGTTATCTTGCCCCTTTACTTTTGCAAGCTTACTTGAGTTGCATCTATTGCTTGCTTGTGTGCTTATTGTCTTTGCATCATATAGGTTGTCCACGTAGTTGCACATCTAGACAACCTATTTCTTTGCAAGGTTTAAATTGTTAAAGAAAAGTCTAAAAATTGTTAGTTTCCTATTCACCCCCCCTCTAGTCAACCATATCGATCCTTTCAGGTTTGCTTCATGATTCATGCAAATTCATTCTTTGTGCTAGCTTGAGTCCTTAACTAATACTCTGTTCCTCTCTTTTAGTCAAAACACAACAAGGCTCCAGTGCCAGAGCTGTTCGACCTCTATGGCATGTCCAATATTGCACCGTATAAGAAGGCCAAGGCATTCTCTGAGTCTGACCTCGAAAATGCAAAGAACTTCAGCAACAAGGCCTCCCACCACAAGATGGTGCAGTACGTTAAGCAGGGGAAGGCGAGGAAAGGGCCGGACTTTAACCCGAGCCGGCCTCTTGATCCAGAGCTGGTGATGATATCTGGTGGCGGGAGGTCCCATGGCTCGTTAGCCATTGGTAATGGACTGATACGTTGTAGTAGCACTCTCCCGCAGATCAAGAAGCGCCAGACCAGCTCTGATCCTGAGATACCGCCTCGTTTACGACCAGTGGAAATTGAATTCCAGGTTTGTTATATGGACTCAGTAGCCTTTCCTCCATTACATTGTGTTTGCGGCCGTCGATGATTACAATGCTAACAAGTGGTGTTGCAGGCTGCTATTGAGGCAGAGAGAGCGAAGACCCAGGCTGCTTTTGAGGAGAGGGACCGGCAGTTGGCGGAGAGGGACCGACAGGCAGCGGAGAGGGACAGGGAGAATGAGGAGAGGACGGCTAGGCTGTTGGAGGAGGAGAGGAACCGGAACGACTCGGCTAACCGGGCCATGTATGATCTCTTCGTGGTAAGTTTCTTCTGCATATTACCTAAATCATGCACGCAATGTTCCTTTCATTAGTAACTAATATGACTGACTCGTCAAAACCAAATGTGCAGTCCATGTGCGAGAAGAACGGCCAGACCCCTCCGCCAATGCCAGTCATTGCTCCGGTGGGCACGGTGAGTTTCATTTGAACGGTCATTAGTTACTAGTCTTCACATTTGAGTTGCATCATGCTAACGATACATTGGAAATAATCTTTGGTGCAGCGTAACTCCCGACAAGCATCGACCGATCCTTCTCCGTCTGCCACTAGAGCGACCGGTCCTACACCTACACCTACACCTGCACCTCCATGATGACGGTAAGTTTCCCAAGTGTTTTGCTTAATAGAGTTTTGTTGTGATGCCATGTTGTATCTACACATATCGTGCATAATGTGTGTATGTTTGAAATGCATTGTATGTGTGGGATTCGACACCTAGTCGTGTGCCTTTGGTAGCCTTCCATACAGGGAAATGCCTCCTAGTGCTTCCACTGAGCCATGGTAGTTCGCTACTGCTCCGGAACACATGGATTGATCGGCATGTGTCCTTCTTTGCTCCTGTGTCTGTCCCTACGTGGAAATGTCACGCGGTGTATCACCGAAGTCCTTGTAGCTTGCTACGACTTGGTTGCACTCGCTGATGACCGACACGTGCATTGCTGGGTCATGTATGCCTGTCCCTATACGTTTGTGCCACCTTGGTTCTATGACTAGTCATGTCGGCCCGGGTTCTCTGCCATATGGATACTAGCGACATAATCATATACATAGAATTTTTTCCTCCAAAATGACTCAATATGCTTAGCTAGCTCAAAAATGACATAATAAGCTTAATTAGCTCCAAAATGACATATTTAACCTAGGATAGCTCTAAAATGACCTATACTTAGCATCTTTTCCTCCAAAATGACTTAATATGCTTAGCTAGCTCTAAAATGATATAATATGCTTAAGAAATGACATATTTTAGGTCCTAAATGACTTCATATGCTTAGCTAGCTCCAAAATGACATAATAACCTTACTTAGCTCCAAAATGACCTATTCAACCTAGGCTAGCTCTAAAATGACCTATACTTAGCATTGTTTCCTCCAAAATGACATAATATGCTTAGCTAGCTCAAAAATTACATAATAAGCTTAATTAGCTCCAAAATGACCTATTTAACCTAGGATAGCTCTAAAATGACCTATACTTAGCATTTTTTTTCCTCCAAAATGACTTAATATGCTTAGCTAGCTTCAAAATGACCTATTTAACCTAGGATAGCTCTAAAATGACCTATACTTAGAATCTTTTCCTCCAAAATTACTTAATATGCTTAACTAGCTCTAAAATGACATAATATGCTTAAGAAATGACATAGTTTAGCTCCTAAATGACTTCACATGCTTAGCTAGCTCCAAAATGACATAATAACCTTACTTAGCTCTAAAATGACCTATTTAACCTAGGATAGCTCTGAAATGACCTATACTTAGCATTTTTTCCTCCAAAATGACTCAATATGCTTAGCTAGCTCAAAAATTACATAATAAGCTTAATTAGCTCCAAAATGACCTATTTAACCTAGGATAGCTCTAAAATGACCTATACTTAGAATTGTTTCCTCCAAAATGACTTAATATGCTTAGCTAGCTTAAAAATGACCTATTTAACCTAGGATAGCTCTAAAATCACCTATACTTAGCATCTTTTCCTCCAAAATGAGTTAATATGCTTAGCTAACTCTAAAATGACATAATATGCTTAAGAAATGACATATTTTAGGTCCTAAATGACTTCATATGCTTAGCTAGCTCCAAAATGACATAATAACCTTACTTAGCTCCAAAATGACCTATTTAACCTAGGCTAGCTCTAAAATGACCTATACTTAGCATTTTTTCCTCCTAAATGACTCAATATGCTTAGCTAGCTCAAAAATGACATAATAAGCTTAATTAGCTCCAAAATGACCTATTTAACCTAGGATAGCTCTAGAATGACCTATACTTAGCATTTTTTCCTCCAAAATGACTTAATATACTTAGCTAGCTTAAAAATGACCTATTTAACCTAGGATAGCTCTAAAATGACCTATACTTAGCATCTTTTCCTCCAAAATGACTTAATATGCTTAACTAGCTCTAAAATGACACAATATGCTTAAGAAATGACATATTTTAGCTCCTAAATGACTTCATATGCTTAGCTAGCTCCAAAATGACCTATTTAACCTAGGATAGCTCTAAAATGACCTATACTTAGCATTTTTTCTTCCAAAATGAGTCAATATGCTTAGCTAGCTCAAAAATTACGTAATAAGCTTAATTAGCTCCAAAATGACCTATTTAACCTAGAATAGCTCTAAAATGACCTATACTTACCATTTTTTTCCTCCAAAATGACTTAATATGCTTAGCTAGCTTAAAAATGACCTATTTAACCTAGGATAGCTCTAAAATGACCTATACTTAGCATCTTTTCCTCCAAAATGACTTAATATGCTTAGCTAACTCTAAAATGATATAATATGCTTAAGAAATGACATATTTTAGCTCCTAAATGACTTCACATGCTTAGCTAGCTCCAAAATTACATAATAACCTTACTTAGCTCTAGAATGACCTTAGCATGTTTTACACCAAAATGACTTAGTATGCTTAGCTAGCTCAAAAATGACATAATAACCATACTTAGCTCCAAAATGACCTATTTTACAGATATAAGTTGCATCATAATAATCTTCACATTTTAGTTGCATCATAATAATCTTCTTCTTCTAGTCTTCTTCTTCTAACTTTCTTCTTTCCCATTTTACAGATTTGCTTAAGATCACGGAAGCTTGGGTTGATGGAGTACTTGTATTTAGTTTTTGTTTTGACCTTGTGAAACTTGTTACCTATGGATGAAACTGTGTAATATTGATGAAACTATGTATATGTATGGATGAAACTATGTATATGTACGGATGAAACTTGCTACTATTGGTAACATGTGTTGGATACATATGTGTTCATGACTATTGGTAATATGTGTTGAATATGCTATATTGGTCATATAAATATATTTGTGTTTGATTTCTGTGAAAATGAATTGATATAAGAAAAAACAAAATTAAATGGGGCAATATAGTTACTTTGCCATCTGCTGGCAGATGGCAAAGAGCTTTGCCATCAGCTGGCAGATGGCAAAGAGGCCACGTGTCATCTACATGTAAAATTTGGGCTGGCCTATTTGGGCTCTTTGCCATCTGCCAGCAGATGGCAAAGCTCTTTGCTATCAGTTGGCAGACGGCAAAGCATGCAGCCTTTGCCATATGCTGGCAGACGGCAAACAGCCTGCAGCCTTTGCCATCTGCTGGCAGATGGCAAAGTATGCCGTTAGCCTTCTAACGGGGCTAACCCCGTTAAGAGGCTTTGCCATATGCCAGCTGATGGAAAAGCCATAGGATCTTTGCCATCAGCCAGCAGACGGCAAAGAAGCCTTTATCGGCAGGGTTTCAGACAAACTGTTTGCCATCTGCTGGTAGATGGCAAAGCCTTTGCCATCCGCCGACCATGCCTTTGCCATCTGCCATGGCAGATGGCAAAGTGCCAGATTCCAGTAGTGGCTCGGAATCAGGAACCTGGCAACGTGCAAGTTGAACATGAGAAGGAAGACGGTCTTGAGCAAAATGCCACAAAGTGACCTTCATTTTGTTAGGAGCCTTCACCTTCCAGATTGACTTCCAAAAATTCTCCTCATCTGATCTGTCCGAGCTCTGGCCATATCCATGCTTGCAACGAGATAACAAAAACTTATCTGACCTAGCCATATTGTATGCAGATCGTACAGAATATTCACCAAAACGAGTAAATGGCCAGCTAGCAAAATCATCCCCACCATGTCTGCTAATAGGAATACAAAGGATCTCCGAAGCCACATGATCAGGAAAGAAACCAATATCCTCATCAAGAAGACAATGTACCTTCGCATTTGCAGGAATAGGCGAGATAGGTTGAAGAACATAAGGCAGATTTGAAGGAATCTGGTGGTCAGAAAAAATATTAACATGCTTGCCATCACCAATTCCCCATCTATCCACACATTTCAAAAGCTCATGACCAGCAAGAATGTTGCGCCAAGTAGCTGACGCTGATGTAGGAGCATGAGCATTCCAAATATTAGTATCAGGAAAATACCATCCCTTCACCACACGAGCTCATAAGGATGACGGATCCGTGAGTACCGCCAGCCTTGCTTGCCCACCATAGCTAGGTTGAAGATAGCCATATCACGGAATCCCATGCCGCCAAGAGCCTTGGGTGTTGACAACCAATCCCATGATCTCCAATGAATTTTCTTTTTGCCATCCCCACCACACATCAATTTGACTTTCACATATGGCCACAGGAAGCTGGAAATAACTCATGATGTAAGTTTAGCACAAGGGGCGCGAACTTCTTCATTCCATTTGAGCCGGGTTTTTTTTTTCGTTTTCTTTGGCAGTTTTCCAAGATTTTTTAATTTGTCTTTATGTTCTCTTTGGCTTTTGTTATTCTCCTTTTTCTTTCTTTTATTTTGATTCATTTTTATTTCTTCTCCTCATTTTTTCATTCTTTTTAGCATTTTGTTTCTTTGCTTTTGTCTATTTTGTTTCTATTTTCGGGGTACTTTACTCTTTTTGTTATTATTCTACATTTTTTATATGCCAACAATATTTTTCAAATACACATCTAACATTTCTTCTCCATTTTTTGTTTTTTCTTATGTTTGTTTTCGTTTGCATTCTAGATTTTCGTATATGTTCTTTTTAATAAAGTGATCAACATTTTTGTATACATGTTCAACATTGTCCGAACACTTATTCAACATTTTATAAATATTTGTTCAACATTCTAATACTTATTCTACATTTTTCAAATACATGTTCAACATTTTTTAATACTTATTCAACATTTTCAAACAATTATTTAACATATTCAAATACTTGTTAAACATTTTTAATACTTATTCAATATTTTTCAAAAACTCATTCTACAATTTTGAATCCTTATTCAACATTTGTCAAATACTCGTTCAATATTTTTAGTACTTATTCAAAAGAAATTTGAATACATATTCAACATTTTTCAAATACTTATTCAACATTTATTTAATACTTACTCAACATCTTTCAGGTACTTGTTCAACATTTTTCAAATGTGTTTCTGAAGAGTGTTTTCTTTTGTGTGTGTGTGTCTATATATATATGCTGGTCTATTCTGCTAATATTAGCAGAATAATTATTCTGATAAAAGTTCCGTACTACACGCTCGATGGGAGGGCACTGCACTTTCAGTGGCAGGGGTACTGCAATACACACACTAGTGAACTTCGTGTCAAAAAAAATTGCACACGGTGTTTTTGGTACCTTTTTCGCTCTGTTTTTTTAACTGTTTATCAAAACGAGGCGTGTAATATACCGTTGAGAAGCTATGGATTAGGCGCAACTTCGCCATGTTGAACACTTTTCGAGATTACTCATGGTTTAAGAGCAGTTTTGAAAATGATGCGGCGAACGACGAGTGGAAGCGAGTGTTTTTTCGCGTTTGTTTCTAAACCGCTCGTCGGAATGAAGCAAATGATACACCGTTGGAAATATATCATCGAGTCGCATCTTTTTCTTATCTATTATTTTCTCTAATTCGTTACGGTTTAAGAACAGTTTTAAATTTAGTAAATCGCGGAATTGTGGTATTTCAAAAAAAAACTGTATTGTTTTCGCTCCAGTTTTTGATCAATTTGTCGAAATGAGGCACGTGATACGGCGTTGGAAATCTACGAACGAGGCACAACTTTCGTATGTTGAAATGTTTTTTAGATTTCTTATGGTTTTTAGTTAATTTTGAAAATCATGCGGCTGACGACAAGAGGCAGTGGCCGTTTTTTGCGAATTTTTACAAACGACTGGTCGGAATGATTCGAATTATACGATGTTGGAAAGATATCGATGAGCCGCAACTTTTTCATGTAGAACACTCTATCTGATTCCTTACGGCTTCAGAGCAATTTTGATTTTAACAAAATGCGGACACTCTGTTTTTCTCGACACCAAAATCGGCGTGTGTACTGCATCAAACAGAAGAACGCATTGCCCCATACTGAAAACTACACTGCATCAAACAGTGAAGAGAACTGTATAGTTTCTCTTTGTTAGGCATAATTTTTCTCAGGCGAGGAAGTTGACTACACTTCATGTTGGGCGTAAGTGAACCACGATAGTATCGAAAGTGAGCCGCGACACTATCAAAAGTGAACCACATGAGTTTTTGTTGTCTTTTTTCACACTTTTGTACGCGCATAGGCCAGGTGAGTGGACCGTACGGACTAAGAGAGTAGATTGCAGAGTCCTTCAGAGCGGATTTTTTTTAAGATGGAGTGTCATTGTAGAGGCGGGACTAACATACTGCACGTGTGCATGTAGCATGTCTACACTGCAGCCCTAGGCCAAGTGTACTGCACTATTCTTTTTTCAAATTTATTTTCATAAATCACCATGGCAGACGGAGTGAACTGATTAATTTATTTTTTATTTTAAAATGGAACGTTTTGTACAAATCAAAACACCATGCTTTTTACAGTGCACTTCAACACTAAAAATGAAGGACGGTGAACTAATTTTAATTATTCAATTTTTCCAACTAGTGAACTGAACCCGAATGGGTTGTGCACTATGGTGTACCTGCACACATTAAATTCTTATGAAAACAAAAAAAACTTCTTTCTGAAGTGCACTCTTTTGCACTACGTATTGAACTTGTTCATGTTTGACCAGAGCATCGAACCGCTTGGCACACGTTTTTTAGCTACACCGCAGCGGATGACCACTTCTCCCCGTGAAGGAGAGCACCCTAGAGCAGTGCACTTCTCTCCCATCACCAGGGAATCGTAACAAGTTGAGCAAAGAACAGCTTCTGGAGGCTCGTTGACGGTAGCATACACATAGTTGAATTTGCACACCGCACTGCATCAGCAAAACCTGGAAAAAAATCTAAACTAAAGGCCGACGCTCTACTAGCTGAAGGAACTAATAAAAGGAAAAAATCTGCCCGTGCCACTGAACTGCAATCGCGCACCAATTTAACTGAATGTCCGCGTGCACCTAACTCCAATTTGCAAGCATGCACCGTGCGAACTGCATGGTGTGCTGGTGGACTGCAAATCATCGCTGCATGTCGTCGCCCTCATGCCCGACATACCACACGCACGCGCAATCTGTACCTGAACATCTGCCCAAATCAAAAGAGGACTGCACTTGAACATCTGCCCAAATCAAAAAAGAGACCTGCACAAAATCAAGCGTCGTGCTGCACTACATCACCGCTTGGGAAACGAACTGCATCGACACCCCCTTACTAGAGACGATGAAGGGGAGGAGCAGCTTGGATCCCCTCAACCTCAGCAGGCCCGGAGTGGGGCGACACCCTGCTCGCCGACGGGCGACATCTCAACCTCCTGCAGGTCGATGAAGTGGAGAAGGAAGGTCGCTGACTGGATCCGGTAGGGTGGATCCGGCCGCCGCGATGCAGCAAGAGGTCGCAGGGAGGATCCGGGTGGAGGAGCACCTCAGTGGCCGCTTGGGGGAGGTGGTCGTAGCTTTTCTTCGCCGACGGAGTAGAAGAAGGGGGGAGGGGTCCTTGAGAGGGAGGCGAAAGGAAGGTGGGCGCGGGGGCAGCCTAGCCGGATCCGGATGGGCTGTTGCGGGGGAGGCGGCTCATCCGCTTGCTGGTGCGGGATTCGGTGCCCGATGGATGCGGCCGAGGCGGCGTGATGGATGGGGTGGGGCGGCAGTCGACGGTGGTGCGCGGCGACTCACTGGTTGACGTGGGGTAGCCGTCAATTTGGGTGCACAGTGGCGTGCTGGTTGGGGCGGGCGGCCGACGAGTGTGGCTCGTGGTGGTGCCCGGGGCTAGGCGGCGCGGGGTGGTGGCGCGTCGGAGCAGTGGGGGTGTTGGGGCGCCGGGAGGTGGGTGGTTGTGGGGAAGAAAGGTGGGGCGTTGGAGCGCGGCGGGAGGTGGGTGGTTGGTA
>NC_041389.1:282226121-282227434 GCF_002162155.2 Triticum dicoccoides
TCTAGGGCGGGGTTGTGGTAGATTTGGCCGTGGAAGGAGAGCCGAGAGGAAGAAGGTGGAGGGGATCGGGGAGGAATAAAGCGGAGAGGGGATCGGGGGAGGAACAAGGCGGAGAGGGGATCGGGGAGGAAGTGGGAGGAAAGGGGTGGAGTGGGTGGGGTGGGGCGGGTTGGTTTTCTGGTGCTTGCGGTTCAGATTGGTTCGAAGATGGCTCTATGGTGCGGGTCGGGTCGGTTCAGTGGGTTAGATGGGTGTTATCAGAATAAGATCCGGTGTTATTAGAATAAGACTCTTAAGGGTGTTATTAGAATAGACCCACCGTGGGTCATATATAGGGTGAGTCTATTCTAATAACAGCATTAAGAGTCTTATTCTCGTCACCCTGGGTGAGGAATAGTTATTCTTCGCCCTCCTCCTCTATTTTACCACCAATGCACTATAATTTTACGTTCCATAAGTTTTGTCTTATTTCTGACGTAAAAAAAGACCGTAAGAAAATATATATTCGTCGTAAAAAATATTTTATGTCATGTATAATTACAAACGTAAAAACATAGTGTAAAATTTACATAAACTTCAAATTTTCTTGTCTTATGACCTATATTTTTATTTTCTTATACCAAATTTTACGTAGTGAATCAATAGGAATGTAACTATTTGAATTCCAAACGTAATTTAATTATGAAGTGATTGTAAGATTACCTCGGGTGCAGAATAAGTTATTCTTCACTCGAGATAATCTTACGATCGTTTCACAAATAAATTACATATGGAATACAAATAGTTACATTCATGTCGATTCACTACGTAAAATTTGGCATAAAAAATAACAGAAAGATTGCATTTTGTGTATATTTTACACTATATTTTTATGACAGTATTTACGTAACATAAAATATTTTTTATGGTGATTACATATTTTTTTACATTCTTTTATTACATATAAAATCAGGCAAAAAATTTCGAAACATAAAATTACGGTGCATTGATGTTAAAATAGAGGGGGTGAAGAATACCTATTCCTCACCCAGGGTGACGAATAGTCAATCCCTCTCTCTCTCTCTCTCTCTCTATATATATATATATATATATATAATCTATCCTACCACCCGGTGGTAGTTACCCCATATATCTCATATACTACCATGTGGTACTATATATACTACTTTATCATTTTAAATATATTCTTATATTATATCTAAGATGTTTCAAAGCAAGTTACATGAAAAAATTACATATGTACTCATAGTTTTTGTTATATTTATGAAATACATACATATTTGTACGTAAAAAAAAGCACATTCAAAACATGA
>NC_041389.1:282227444-282227964 GCF_002162155.2 Triticum dicoccoides
ACTCTTAATTTTGACAGATACTATATACAACATACAAAACGCAAGTGGTGGTAACTACCACTGCTTGTAGGAAACATTTGTCATATATATATATATGTGTGTATATAGGGATTGACTATTCGTCACCCTGAATGAGGAATGGTTATTCTTCACCCACCTCTATTTTAACATCTATGCACCGTAATTTTACGTTTCGTAAATTTTGTCTTATATTAGACATAAAAAGAGAACGTAAGAAAACCTATAGTCGTCGTAAATTTTTTTTATTTTACGTAAAATTACAAATGTAAAAACATAGTGTAAAATGTACATAAAATATAATTTTTGACCTATATTTTTTTGTTATGCCAAATTTTATGGAGTAAATTAATATGAATGTAACTATTTCTATTTCAAATGTAATTTATTTATGAAACGATCGTAATATTACCTCGGGTGAAGAATAACTTATTCTGCACCCTGGGTGATGAATAGTAACACTATATATATATACAAAAATAAAGCAAAAATGGGAACATGA
>NC_041389.1:282227974-282233860 GCF_002162155.2 Triticum dicoccoides
GGTGCCTGAAATTTAGGTCACCTCTCCTCTCGCTGCCATCGGGCCTCGGATCTTCAAGACATCTATGTTCTTCGCCAATGTCTAGTGATCATTATAATTTTGTGAGAATAAAATTTCCCCTCGTTCTTTTGGCGATGCCATGAGGTTAGAGAGATTTTTGTCCTCTCAGATCCGATTATTCGGATCTGATGAGTTTATGTGATTCTTTGTGGAGTTGAAATCTTTCGTTGGCACCATGGTGAAGATATAGCGATTTGACGGCCTACACTTCTAGGGGATCATCCCGGCCAAAGTATGTTCATCGATCAAGGCTTCCTTTCTTTTCGATGGGCGACTCAAGGTGCTTTTAAAAATCATTATTAGTAATGTTCGTGCGGGTAAAAGAGTGACAATATCGTTGCTTCAGTCCAGTCCAATTACAGCCTCTTTAACGAAGTATTTGGAGTATTTCTTCGAGCAGAGATTGATACCACAAAGTGTTTTCAAGGGATTTCATTGTAATGTATTTTTTTGGATCTTAGGTCCAAATCAGTGAGCATAAACAAGGTGTTTCCCAAAAAGAAAAGTTGATTTAGGCTTCGCGACTTGTGCTTTCGGAAGACTGTTTGCGCACTGATATGCTTAGGGCATCTCCAGCCGCGCCCCAGGAAGGCCTCCTCAGGCGTTTTTTTCGCGCCGGCGCCGAAAAAACGGCCCAGTCGCGCCCCCAGGAGCCCGATTTTCGCCGGCTTGGGCCGAAAATAGCGTCGGCGGACCCAGCCCGAACCCGGCGCGCTGGGGGGCGCCCGGGGGCGCCGGGGCAAGCTGTTTTGGCGCGAAAAAGACGCGGGCCAGCCGCGTCAGCGACTCGGCGCCTCGTCTTCCCCCAACGGCCTCGGTTTCCCGCGGGGAATCAATGGCAAGGCTGCCGCCGGTCAGCCTTGCCATTGATTCCTCACGGGCGGCGCGCCGACGCCTCCCTTCCCGCGCACGCGTACACATGGGCACGACCCGGCTATAAAAGCCAGCGGCCTCCACTCGCCTGTGCCCAGACCAGTCCCCCCTCGCCGCCGTCCAACCCCTCCCTCTCCCTGCCTCTCCCGAGCGCCGCCCTCCGGCCCCTCCCTCTATCTCTCCCGAGCCCGCCCCGCCCCGCCGTTGCCATGGCAGAACGCTTCCTCGGAGACGAGGCGACGGCCAACGGCTTCGGCCGCCGTTCGCTCCGCGAACAGGAGTCCTGGCTCCTGTTCCAGGCGAACATCCCGGCGCCGCCGGACATGCGCGCCGGGCCATCGGGGTGGAGGCTCAGCGCCGGGGGAGTACCCATTCCCCCGTTTCCCGACGCCGTGGCGAAGCCGAAGTACTTCGCCGAGGAGGTCGAGATCGTGCGCGCGTCCCTCACCGATGCCCAACTCTCCCTCCCCCAGTACGCCGCCGACAACCACGCGGCCTGGGTGGCGTATTTCGAGCGCCGCCAGCAGCAGCGATTGGCGTCCACCAACGGCGCGCCGGTGGTCGGCGGCCGGCAGAACAGCGAGGGGTGCCACCTCTGGTGGGGCGTCCCCGGCCGCACACTCGAGGGCGTGCTCACGTACCTCGAGGGCGGCAACGACCCGCCGTTGGCGTACCCCCCGGCGCAGCACCGACGGGTCGGGCCATGGGCGCCAAGGAGGTTCGGCTCCTCCTCCTCCTCTTCTTCCTCCCGATCCTCGTCGCACTCCTCCGGCACTCCGACCCTACTCGGCGTCAAGGCCGAGCCCGCGGCGGAGTCGCCGCTCTGCCGGCGCACTCGCAGCGCCGACATCGTCATCAACGAGGGCGGCCGGCGCGCCTCGTCCTCGTCGGCTCCTCCGTGCTTCGTCAAGCCAAAGACGGAGCCGGGGCTGGCGCCGGTGAAGACGGAGCCGGGGCTTGCGCCGGTGAAGGCGGAGTTCGACGACGACGACGCGACCCTAGAATGGGCGCGCCAGGACTCCATTGCGATGGAGAAGGCGCGCCGGGAGAAGGTGAAGGAGCGCCAGCGCGCCGCTTCGAAGAGCGCAGACGCGGCCGCGATGAAGACGGGGTCGTCGTCCTACGCGACAGCGACGACGCGCCGCCGCTAGTCCGCCATGGCGACGCCGGGTCCAGCAGGGGCGCCCGCGTCAAGGAGGAGAAGGCCGCCGCCGACGACAATGGCGGCGACGACTTCAGCGCCTTTCTTTTTTAGATTAGGTTAATGTCATGAAAATGGCGAATTTCGCCGAAATTTGCCATGTTTAGACGAAATTTGCCATGTTTAGCCGAAATTTAACTAGTTTTTATCATAACTTCGCCGAACGTCTCATCTTTTTTTAAATACGCGCCTAGGGACGGCCCTGGGGGCCGACTTGCCCCCAGGGCCATTTTTTGCGCCGGCTCACCCCCAGGCGGCGCTTTTTGACGCCCCCTGGAGGGCCAACGGCTGGAGATGTCCTTAGAACCTATTTTCTGCATGTATCGTGCTTTCAGAAGACAGTTTGTGCAACTGATAATCTTACAATCTTCAACATGACAAGTTGGCAATTACAGGAAGTGCAAGTAAAGTGGGATCATGTGTAAAGCCATATCAAGAAATGCTATCTATTTTCTGCATGCATCTCCTTTATCTTAAAATCATCAAAATGCCAAGTTGGAATTACAGGAAGTGCAAGTAAAGTGGTATCATGTGTAAAGCCATATCAAGAAATGCTATATATTTCTGCATCCATTGCCTTTATCGTAAAATCATCAAAATGCCAAGTTGCAATTACAGGAAGTGCAAGTAAAGTGGTATCATGTGTAAAGCCATATCAAGAAATGCTATCTATGGCTTCAGAGTTCAGATTCAACACATTTGCACTGTCTAAAACAAGAGAAACAGCCAGTGTGGGAGACTTTGAGTACGAGCTAATAATATCAATGCACTCCTATATGAGTACTGAAACCTCTTAATACATAAAAAATGGACAAACACAATGTCGGTGGTTTTTCTTCCATATAACAACAATCCTGGATCGGTGCACACCAATATGTTAATAAAACTCTCACAATCAAACTTTGACAAACACAATGCAAATCGATGTAGGCATTCATCAGTGTTAAACTAAATCAGACATGGCTTCACATGTTCCAGCTCCTTGTCATCCGCATCATAAGCTCCCACGCCGCCTTGCTGTTCACGGTGCGTTCCTAACCATTCCAGGTCTCCCTTTGCACCTGCACCAGTAGATATGGAGCCAATCTATCAACAAAATCCATTTACAGAATAATAATGAAACAATCAATGGCGCCATTCAGTACAGTATCCCTTTTTTATTCTGTAAAATGGTACAAGTCCATCATAATCAATGCTTCATGTTATCATTTGCATGTTTGCATCACAGCCACAGGCTTTGATAGTACTTAGTTATCTTGGTTTGTGCGATTTTGCTAGTAATTAGTTACAATGCACCAAATCAAGGGGACTTGACAGGCTCGATTAATGAATTAAGCTGACAAGAAATAATTATGAACCAACCATGCATGCATATCCGTTACCTGAAGCTGCAGCACTTATATTGAGATGGCTAGAGATGGTGCTGTAGAACAGTGTTGTGAATCTTCCCATCTGAAAAGGATGGACTCCTAGCAGCTTCTTCGTCACCGTGTCGACAGCAATCACCCACGCTTGCTTATTTAAGTAATGCTGCTTGGCTAAGAAGCAGACGATGTTGTCTTCGTGTAAGCTTAACATTGGCAAGTTAATGAAGAGAAGCCCAAAATCTGGTTTGCCCTCAGACTGCAAAGCCTCAGGCAGCAGCCCAGCAGTGTTGACACCGTCACCCACCGAAAGTTGTCTAGCCTCGAGAATAGTGTGAGTGTCCCACTCCTCGAGTCGGAGCCAAGGACTTGTAGCTGTAGTGGTAGTACTCCATGTGGTAGCAGCCTAAGCCGGCAAGTGCAAAGGACAAACCAGCTCAATGAACTTGATGCGGATGTGGCCGGACGACATGTCGATGCTAACGTCGCGAGTATACAAGGGGTAATTGGTCCATGGTTGACTGATCTCTGTTGTTGCTGGCAGCGGAATGTAGAGGAACTGGGGGCTACCTTCGAGGACATCGCCGATTAGGATGCCTTTAAACAAGTCAACGAATGCCATGACACTGCCACCAACGGCGATAACCTTGTTCGGCTCAAAGCCTCCGTCATCCAGTAAGAAGGCTGCTTGGTCCTCCGGTGACAAGACGGGCTTCTTGACGGTCCAAGTTTCCATCTTGGAGCAGAAGAGGGAGAGCTCAAACTCTCCTTTCCTCTGCATAGTTAGTAACGCGACATAGTAGTCTCCGCCGTCGCCATGTGACAGGAGGCCGACCGCACAGGGTTGGCCGACCAAGCACCTGAGTTGCGGGACCAGATTGAGCGACGGAGTGCCAGCGCCGCCGTGGCCGCAGCCGGGCTGGTAGATGTAGTATTCGCGGAGCGGACATTCCTCCATGCTTATGTCCATGCTAAGGAGGATGAGCCCGCCGTGAGTGCCGTGGATGAAGGGCTCCTCGGTGACACGGGCGTCGGTGGACCAGACAACGACGTAGGAGATAAGAGGCGGGCGGTGGACGAACAAGCTGACCTGAATGGAGATCTCGCGAGAGTCATCCGGGTGCTCCGTCTGGTGGGTGGCGGTGGTGGCGTTGGTTGAATCGGCGACCACAGGCTTGATAGCGAGGAGGCAGCTCTTGGGGAGCTCGACGCCGGGTGGATCCATCCTAGCTAGCTCCATCTGGATTGGATTTAACTGGAGCGGATTTTCTCAGATGGATCTGACGATCGCCGGGCGGATCAGTTGGAGACGGACGATGAACAGGGAAGGGGAACAACAGGCGGCGGCGGCCGAAGGAGAAACGACACTTCTAGGTTAGGGTTATGCAAACTCAACGTTGGCTGGGCCGGTCTCATGTGCCATGATCCTTTTATGAGTTCCCTAACACACACACACACACACACACACACACACACACACACACACACACACACACACACACACACACACACCGGCAGCGATCTGATGCTAGGCCGGCTTTGGTCCGGCCCAACAATACGGTCGGTTTTGTTTTTAGCTCAAAAACATGAAATAGAAATGTTCACACAGGATTCTCAAAAAACAAAATGTTCACACATGACAAAAAAAAAGGTTAGTCTAGTTTTAGAAAAATGTTTACCGATATTACAAAAAGGTTGACAATAAATTAAAAAATGTTCACCTATAATGAAAAATGGTGCATGGTAAAAAATGGTTTATGTTTGAAGAAAATGGTTCATGATAAATTAACAAAGTGTTCACCTATGATAAAAAAACATTTCACGATAATAAATAAGTGTTCAGCTAGAACAAAAAGATTCATGTATTTCCGGACAACAAAAAATTATGAAAAAGGGAAAAGAAAAACAGTGTAGTACCCTGAAAAACAGAGAAAAAAAGAAACATCGGAAACAAAAAAAGGTAAGGGAAAAAAGAAAAGAAAACACAAATGGACCGGCCCATGCGGAGCAACTATGTGGGCGAGTCGATGCACATGCCGCGGGGCTGCGGTGACTAATGCACACACCCACCTTGGCCATACCACCATCTTGTACTCACGCCACTTTGTAGCTGGGTTATTTATTTTGAGAGCAAAAACTCTACACTTACGGACAATAACTACAAAACTCACTTACGGACTCAGAAGGCAAGGATGTTGCTGACGCCACACAATAACAAGGCGTGTATGGTGTGCAGGTTGGCCAGCTCGACGCCATCTACTTTAACCTAAGATAGCATACGTCCCATCGTAACATGTAACTGATCCTGTAAAATTACCTGGCCATGTCTATAAGTTGGCACTGCGGCCTATATAAGGGGTACACACCCTTTCTACGGGAGAAGGTTGG
>NC_041389.1:282234076-282268048 GCF_002162155.2 Triticum dicoccoides
TACATCTTCTCCACGGGAGAATCCACCAACACCCAGCCGGCTGAACCGCCAATGGGCATCATCTTGTACCTTGAGCGCCTCACACGCCGGAATACAATCAACCCAAACAAAGAGTAGGGCTTTCATCGGAGATGATTTCGGGCCTGGACCTCTATACATCCTTGTGTGCTTGTGGTTGTTAACCCATCTGATCGTAGTCACAAGCTTGTACCTACATAGGAATTCACTATACAGTTACGAAACACCGACAATTGGCATGCTAGGTAGGGGCTTTGTGCACTAACTTGCGAGCATCGTTATCATTCACCTTCACCGCCAGCGGCTTTGACGCCACCCCTGTATCAGCTCGCCATTCCATTCAACTGGACGGCGGAATCGCTCCTGGAGAAACCATCCACTTTGGTAGCTTCAAATTCACAGCTGATCTAGAAGGTATGCTACAACTCCACGATCGGATACCTCACCACGACGAGGCGACACCTCCCCTAGAAGAAGCCGCAACTTCACTTAGGACTCCAAAGCATACGCAAGCCTTAGGGGGTCGACTACAGCTCATCTCTTCGGGTGTTGCCATCCTCAAGGTCATGCTAGGTCAGAATTGTACACTTGTTGGCAAGGCGTCAATGAATCCCTGCATGTCGGGACCCCAATCTAGCATGTAACACATCATATCACTTTGCAGCCTCACGCACGGTATTCCCATGGTTGCAACCTTACATTGGTCGGGATTGTTTGCGCCTTTTGGCTCACGTATATGATTGTGTCGCTACCATCCATATGATAGAGAACTCGGGTCGACATGACTAGTCATAAACCCAATGTGGCACAAACTTACCGGGACAGGCATACGTAACCCAACAACGAACGTGTCGGTCATGAACGTATGAACCCAAGTCGTAGCAAGCTACAATGACTTAAAGGAACAACGCGTGGCATTTCCCCGAAGGGACAGACACATGAACAAAGAAGGATACATGCCGGCCAACCTAAGTGTTCCGGAGTAGCAGCGAGCTACCATGGCTTAGTGGAAGCACTAAAAGACATTTCCCCATAAGGAAGGCTACCAAGAATAAGCAACTAGGTGTCGGATCCCACACATACCAAGCATTTCAATAACATACACACAATATGCTCGATATGTGTAAATATAACATGGCATCACAACAGAACTCTACAACTCAAAGTATTTATTCAATAGGATCCGAGGAGCCAGCACTACTGCAGAATGCTGCTAACGCAACACTACAATCAAAGACCCTTCGATCAAACTGTGTGCGATGCAATAATCGCAAATGGTGATGTAAAAAACCATCAAAAAGATGCAAAACACTTGCGATGGCGGAAACATCAAACACGGTTTGGATTTTAGTTGCATGTGCGATGTGGGGCATACGGTTCGGTACAATTAACTGTTTGTGATGAGGCAGAACAATAGAAATGGGCAGCCAAATGAAGGTGTGTGTGAGATATACGGCATACAGTTCACTCAGATGAACTATTTGTGATTAGGCGGAATAAAAGAAACGGTCAGCCAGATCAAGGTGTGTGCGATCGAGGGCAAACAGTTCACTCGGATGAACTGTTTGCGTTGAGCTAAGAGAACAGAAATGGTTCAATTTAACAAGATGTGTGTGATACGTGGCAAACAGGTTTATAATCAGAAATGTGTACGAAGACCGATAATAACACAGATGATTGCTGCTAATAAGACGTGTGTGTTGTGCGTTGGGATTGCGTACAGAACAACAACAACAACAACAACAACAACAACAACAACAACAACAACAACAACAACAACAACAACAACAACAACAACAACAACAACAACAACAACAACAACAACATATATATAATTAGATATTTAATTTGGGTATGCAGCCATGTCATGTGTGTAGTAGCCACCTATGTAATTAGATGTTTAATTAAACATCTAATTACATAGGTGGCTACTACACACATGACATTTCCACACACCAAAGTCAACTATATATTAAATGCATAATTAACTAGGATGAATGATCATCTGATCATCATGTACTTCTTGGGACGTTTGCCGCTACTTCTTTGCTTGTGGCTCGATCCGGCCTCGTTGATGTCGGTAACGAGGCAGTTCCTCATGTCAACTATCCGCCTGTGCATCTCGTAGCATGTGTACATGCTCTTGGCCGTGAACCTGAGGTGAGGTTCATCTAGTTGCCGCGTCCAGGCTCCGTGCCAGGATACGGGATTTGTTCTCTTGGCATCCTGCTTCATCTTTTTGTAGTAGTGGTCGATGATGGCCGAGGCGAGTTCAACCAGGGAGTCCTTCTTTGTGCTGCCCCAGATCGTGTAGTGCTCACGGATTTCGACAAGGTTCTTATAGTCCAAGCCCGTAACCTTGAGCGCCTTTACATCATTGCAGGTTTCTACCATAGAGAACTTATAGTTGGTGCCGTTGACAAACATGGCGAAACGGTCGCAAGGCTTTGTGGCCATGCAGTAGTGGAAGATGAGGACATGATGGTGCACGCACAACTGGGCGATGTCAACCTTTTGATCTTTGCCGAGATGACCGTCGGTGTACTGGAGGTCGATGCCGACCACCTTGTACTTGCCTCGAGCAAGCAACTGCTCCACGGATTTGATGTAGTCGTCCACCACGGTCGAGGCTTTGGTGTACACCACTGAGAGATCCATCTCCCTCGCGTGGTGATGACCCACAAGTATAGGGGATCTATCGTAGTCCTTTCAATAAGTAAGAGTGTCGAACCCAACAAGAAACAAAAGGAAATGACAAGCGGTTTTCAGCAAGGTATTCTCTGCAAGCACTGAAATTATCGGTAACAGATAGTTGTGTGATAAGATAATTCGTAATGGGTAACAAGTAACAAAAGTAACTAAGGTGCAGCAAGGTGGCCCAATCCTTTTTGTAGCAAAGGACAAACCTGGACGAACTCTTATATAAAGCAAAGCGCTCCCGAGGACACATGGGAATTACTGTCAAGCTAGTTTTCATCATGCTCATATGATTCGCGTTCGTTACTTTAATAATTTGATATGTGCGTGGACCGGTGCTTGGGTGCTGCCCTTCATTGGACAAGCATCCCACTTATGATTAACCCCTCTCGCAAGCATCGACAACTACGAAAGAAGAATTAAGATAAATCTAATCATAGCATGAAACATATGGATCCAAATCAGCCCCTTACGAAGCAACGCATAAACTAGGGTTTAAGCTTCTGTCACTCTAGCAACCCATCATCTACTTATTACTTCCCAATGCCTTCCCCTAGGCCCAAACACTGGTGAAGTGTCGTGTAGTTGACGTTCACATAACACCACTAGAGGAGAGACAACATACATCTCATCAAAATATCGAAGGAATACCAAATTCACATGATTACTTATAACGAGGCTTCTCCCATGTCCTTAGGAACAAGCTTAACTACTCACAAAGCATATTCATGTTCATAATCAGAGGAGTATTAATTATCATTAAGGATCTGAACATATGATCTTCCACCTGATAAACCAACTAGCATCAACTACAAGGAGTAATCAACACTACTAGCAACCCACAGGTGCCAATCTGAGGTTTTGAGACAAAGATCGGATACAAGTGATGAACTAGGGTTTAAGAGGAGATTGTGCTGGTGAAGATGTTGATGGAGATTGACCCCCTCTCGATGAGAGGATTGTTGGTGATGACGATGGCGATGATTTCCCCCTCCGGGAGGGATGTTTCCCCGGCAGAACTGCTCCGCCGAAGCCCTAGATTGGTTCTGCCCAAGTTCCGCCTCGAGACGGAGCCGCTTCGTCCCGAAAGCTTCCTTCTCATTTTTAGGTCAAAACACACCATATAGCCGAAGATGGGAACCGGAGGCCTGCCAGGGGGCCCCACAAGGTAGGGGCATGCCCAGGGGGGTAGGGCGCGCTCCCCACCCTTGTGGTGGTGGGCCCCCTCTGGTGCTTTCTTCGCCTAATATTTTTAAATATTCCAAAATAATTCTCCGTGAAGTTCAGGAGTTTTGGAGTTGTGCAGAATAGGTCTCTCATAATTGCTCCTTTTCCAGTCCAGAATTCCAGTTGCCGGCATTCTCCCTCTTCATGTAAAACTTGTAAAATAAGAGAGAAAAGGCATAAGTATTGTGATATGATGTGTAATAACATCCCATAATGCAATAAATATCAATATAAAAGCATGATGCAAAATGGGCGTATCAACTCCCCGGAGCTTAGACCTCGCTTGTCCTCAAGTGAAAGTCGAAATCGAGAAATATGTCCACATGTTTAGAGATGGAGGTGTTGATAAAATAAAATACAAACATGAGGGCATCATGGTTGTCGGTGTTCTGGGAATGGGGGTCCCCAGACTTGCCTACCTGCGGCCTGTGGCGTGGCTCAAGGGGTGGCCCAACATGGCCCGTCTTCATCAACCCAAGCTCAAGACCCTCGCGAGGGGCCAAGCCTCGCGGGGCAGACGATGCAAGGCTTCCTCAGGGGCGGCCTCACTAGGCAGGCTCGCGAGGAGGTGGAGAGATCAAGGCAAGGAGTACCTCGCGGGGTGCTCATGACGCAAGCCATGACGATCAAGACGAGGCGGGCGCCAGCCTGCACAGTGTCCTCATTTCCTCTTTGGTGCAAAGGGGGCGAGCGCAGGCGCGGAGTATCGAGGCATCAAGCAAAGGTTACCATATTGGTGCAACGAGACCAAGACCAGCAGAGCGGCAGGACGGAGGTCACTGTGGAGCCCAAGACGGCGTCATCGCCAGTGCCTTTGGCAGTCGAAGACCAACTTTAGTCAGGATAACTTGTACTAGCTGCCCCCCTTCAAAATGGTCGTTGTTGGCTCCCTTCCAGCTCAATATTTGGGAAGAGGACCAGGGCCTCTATATATAGAGTTAGCCACCACACTAGAGGGGATCGAGATCTCACCGAGAACCAACAGAGTCGGAGCCATTCCTCTCCAAGCACACCACCGTAAGAACACCCCTCGCGAGGTTGTTCTTCCTCTATACTGTTCATCATCAGCCCTAGAGGCAATCCACCACCAGACACTAGAGTAGGGTATTACACCACAACGGTGGCCCGAACTAGTATAAAGCTTGTGTCCTTTCTGTTGTTCATCGTGTAGCTTAGATTCACGGCGAAGCGTTTGGACGTGGATCAGTAGGGAGTAGATCTTCGCGCGTACCCTAGAGTTAGAACCTTAAGGGTTGTGCCGGAACCCGATATCCAACATTTGGCGCGCCAGGTAGGGGTGCCCCGGAATCTTTCTTCCGCTGTCCCGTGTTCCATCGTTCGCATCCATGGCAGACGCTCACTGAGCTCGGGCCGAGCGTCGGGCTGCCCTCGCCGCCCGCGTCGCCCAGACGGCTCCCGTCGGTGGGCCTCCCCGTCGTTCTCCGTCGCCTGCCGCCAACACCGCCACCGGCCCGGCGGGGAACGAGCAGCAAGCATCATCGCTGCATCCCTCGATGCGGCGGGAAGGCCGCACCGCCACTCTTTTGCTAACTCCAGCTGGTTCTTGTCTCAAACTCGTCGCGCTCCCATGGACGCGCAGGCCGCGTTGCTCCTGGCACGTGAGCTCCTGCACTACCGCCCCATCGACGACCTCTACGAGGAGTGGCTCGCTCGCATCACCGAGCTCGTCAGTGCCATAGGGGGCTCTCATGCGCCGTCCCTCTCGCTGCCTCGCCCTCCGTCCTGCATGCGTGATGCAGCTCAGGAGGCGCCTCCGCCACCTCCTCCCCAAGAAGGCGCTCTGGCTCCAAGGCACACGACCCCTGGACGAGACCCACCACGTCCAGCGCCCGTGCGACAAGAAAGGAGCTGCCAAGAGATTCCTCGGCCTCAAGAAGGCACTCGCGTGCTCCCCGCTCCAGCACATCAAGACCGCATCCCTGCGCTAGCATGTCAAGATCCCTCGCTGCCCCTGGCGGCAGCGCACGCGAATCTCCAAGAGCAAGCCCCGCGTCTGCAAAGGGCTCCGGTGGCTGCAGGAGGCTGCCACGCCTTCACCACCGAGCTGTGCAGTGTCCCCTGGCCAGGCAAGTTCAAGCCAGATCTGCCTCCTTGCTACGACGGCACCGCAGACCCCGCAGAATTCCTGCAGCTCTACAAGCTGGGCATCGAGGCGGCCAACGGAGACGAAAAGGTCATGGCGAACTGGTTTCCCATGGCGCTCAAAGATGGTGCCCGCACTTGGCTCCTGAACCTGCCTCCCGGCTCGATCTCCTCTTGGGACGAGATGCGCACCCGCTTCATCGCCAACTTCTAGGGCACTCGCGACCATCCTCCAGTCGTGGGTGACCTGCGCCGCATCAAGCACCAACCTAGGGAGACCTTGCAAAAGTACATCCAGCACTTCAATAGCGCTCGCCTCAAGATTCCCAAGGTGACCGAGGAGGCCATCATCTCAGCATTCTCTGACGGCGTCCGCGACGTCAAGATGAAGGAGGAACTGGCTATCCACGAGGATCTGTGCACATCTCTGGAGCTGTTCAACCTGGCGACCAAGTGCGCAAGAGCTGAGGAGGGGCGTCTCTCCCTCCTCGAGCTTCCAGCTGTTGACCCAGAAGAGAAGAAAGCCAGGGCCAAGGACGTGAAGCGCAAAGGAGAAGCTGTGCTCGCAGCAGAACCAGACACGAAGCATGGCAGAGACCAGCCGGAGTCGTCCAAGGACAACCGATTCTGCGCCTCTACACCCACAACACGAACGAATGCAAGGAGCTCAGGGCCGTTCGAGAAGGACGTATCGGTCGACGCCCTGAGCGCAGCGACCGGGGCTACGGTCGAGGAGGATGAAGAGGTGGAGGACGATGGGACGACCGAGGCCCTCGCCAGGAGTGGCGTGACCGCCCTCGCGAGGATCGCTGATAAGACCAGCCTTGCGAGGGGGCTTGGAGGGATCAGCCTCGTGAGGACCGCCCTCAGGGCAACGCAGGTCTTCCTCCTCTGCCGCCACCACCAAGAAGGAATGGCGACCAAGAAGGAATGACAACCACCACTAGGACGAGGGGGCTGGGGGCTTCCAGGAGCCGCGTGCTATTGCTTGCATCTTGGGCGGTGCCCAGGCCCCAGCCACTCAGCGCATCTTCAAGCAGTTTGCTCACGAGGTGAACGCAGTCCTCCCCAAGCTCGAGGCCACGCGCCCTCTCAGGTGGTCCACGTGCGCCATCACGTTCAGCTTAGCGGATTAGCTCAAATGTGCGGCTACAGCTGGCGTCCTCCCGATGCTTTGTACCCCAGTCATCAGCAATGTGCAAGTTACCAGAACCCTCATCGATGGCGGCGCAGGACTCAATGTTCTGTCCGTCGAGACGTTCAACAACCTCCAAGTGCCTTATGATCAACTTCAGCCAACCAAGCCTTTCTCAGGAGTCATTGACAGCTCCACCACTCCGATAGGGCAGGTTCGCCTCCCTGTCACCTTCGGACAGCGCAAGAACTACCGTACCAAGCTCATCAACTTTGACGTTGCCCACATTCGCCTGCCATACAATGCCATCCTCGGGTATCCAGCCCTGGCCAAGTTCATGGCGGTGACTCACCATGGTTACAATGTCCTCAAGATGCCGGGAAGTGGCGAAATCATCACAGTCCCCTGCGAGGAGAAGGATGCAGTGTGCTCCCTCGAGCGTGCCTTCCAAGCTGCATCAGTCGAGGACCCAGATAGCAAGAGCGGGGACCCTCCCAAGGCAGTTCCCAAGAACAAGAAGACATCACCCAGCTCAAGGCCTCAGGAGGCAGGCACCTTCGGAGGCGCCGCTTCAGGATCTGCGCCCATGCAAGGGGCGCCTCCCTCCGTCGCATAGGAAGGCGCGCCCGATGCCCTCCTCGGGCAAGGCTCGGGGGCTCTCTCCTGGAAGGCCTCAGACTTTGCCAAGATCACGAGGGAGGCGCTCGGGCACCGCTTGGAGGCGTGCTATGCAGCACGTTTCCCTCAGGAAGGCATGGGGCAAGGAGGGCCCAACCCTCAGGAGTTCATCACCAAGGCCACTCAGGAGCTTCAAGAATCACGAGTCATGCGCGGCGATCGCCGCCTGCCCGGCGTAGCTCCCTGATACGTCTCCAACGTATCTATAATTTTTGATTGTTCCATGCTATTATATTACCCCTTTTGGATGTTTATGGGCTTTATTTTACACATTTATATCATTTTTGGGACTAACCTATTAACTGGAGGCCCAGCCCGTATTGCTGTTTTATTGCCTATTTCAGTATTTTGAAGAAAAGGAATATCAAACAGAGTCCAAACGGAAAGAAACCTTCGGCAGCGTGATTTTTTTGGAAGAATATGATCTTGGAGACTTGGAGTTCACGTCAGAAGATCCTCGAGGAGGCCAGGAGATAGGGGGTGCCCCCCCTACTGGGCGCGCCCCTTGTCTCGTGGGCCCCTCAAGGCTCCCTCGACCGACTTCTTTCACCTATATAAGCCTACATACCCTGAAAACATTGAATATCAAGATAGATCAGGAGTTCTACCGCCGCAAGCCTCTGTAGCCATCAAAAACCTCTCGGGAGCCCGTTCCGGCACCCTGCCAGAGGGAGAACCCATCACCGGTGGCCATCTTCATCATCCCGGCGCTATCCATGATAAGGAGGGAGTAGTTCACCCTCGGGGCTGAGGGTATGTACTAGTAGCTATGTGTTTGATCTCTCTCTCTCGTGTTCTCTCTATGTCACGATCTTGATGTATCGCAAGCTTTGCTATTATAGTTGGATCTTATGATGTTTCTCCACCTCTACTCTCTTGTGATGAGTTGAGTTTCCCTCTTGAAGTTATCTTATCAGATTGAGTCTTTATTTGAGAACACTTGATGTATGTCTTGCCGTGTTTATCTGTGGTGACAATGGGATATCACGTGCCACTTGATGTATGTTTTGGTTACCAACTTGCGGGTTCCGCCCATGAACCTATGCATAGGGGTTGGCACACGTTTTCTTGACTCTCCGGTAGAAAGTTTGGGGCACTCTTTGAAGTACTTTGTGTTGGTTGGATGAATCTGAGATTGTGTGATGTATATCGTATAATCATGCCCACGGATACCTGAGGTGACAATGGAGTATCTAGGTGACATTAAGGTTTTGGTTGATTTGTGTCTTAAGGTGTTATTCTAGTACGGACTCTTGAATAGATTGAACGGAAAGAATAACTTTGAGGTGGTTTCGTACCCTACCATAATCTCTTCGTTTGTTCTCCATTATTAGTGGCTTTGGAGTGACCCTTTGTTGCATGTCGAGGGATTGTTATATGATCTATCTATGTTATTATTGTTGAGAGAACTTGCACTAGTGAAAGTATGAACCCTATTCCTTGTTTCCTATCATTGCAATACCATTTAATCTCACTTTTATCATTAGTTACCTTGCTGTTTTTATATTTTCAGATTACAAAAACCTATATCTACTATCCATATTGCACTTGTATCACATCTCTTCGCCGAACTAGTGCACCTATACAATTTGCCATTGTATTGGGTGTGTTGGGGACACAAGAGACTTTTTGTTATTTGGTTGCAGGGTTGTTTGAGAGAGACCATCTTCATCCTACGCCTCCCACGGATTGATAAACCTTAGGTCATCCACTTGAGGGAAATTTGCTACTATCCTACAAACCTGTGCACTTGCAGGCCCAACAACGTCTACAAGAATAAGGTTGTGTAGTAGACATCAAGCTCTTTTCTCGCGCCGTTGCCGGGGAGGTGAGTGCTTGAAGGTATATCTTTAGATCTTGCAATCGAATCTTTTTGTTTCTTGTTTTATCACTAGTTTAGTTTATAAAAGAAAACTACAAAAAAATGGATTTGAGTTTGTCTCATACGCTTCATCTTTTTAATATCTTTGTGAGTTTGATGGAAAGGAAAATTGTGCACAAGTGCTAGAAGAAGAGTGCATTAAAATGCTTGGTACTGAATCTTTGAATGATGAGCATGGTTGCAATGTTGTTAGTATGAACTCCTTGAATATCCATAGTACTAATGATGATTGCTCTAGTCATGATGAAAATATCTCTTATAAGCATGTCTGTAGGACCTTGAAGTATGTCTAGAGGGGGGGGGGGGTGATTAGACTACTTGACCAATTAAAAACTTAACCTTTTCCCAATTTTAGAGTTTGACAGATTTTAGCAACTTTGGACAAGTCAAGCAATCATCACACAAATCAAGCAAGCATGCAAAGAGTATATAGGCAGCGGAAATTAAAGCATGCAACTTGCAAGTAAGTAAAGGGAAGGGTTTGGAGGATTCAAACGCAGTTGGAGACACGAATGTTTTTGGCGTGGTTCCGATAGGTGGTGCTATCGTACATCCACGTTGATGGAGACTTCAACCCACGAAGGGTAACGGTTGCGCGAGTCCACGGAGGGCTCCACCCACGAAGGGTCCACGAAGAAGCAACCTTGTCTATCCCACCATGGCCGTCGCCCACGAAGGACTTGCCTCACTAGCGGTAGATCTTCACGAAGTAGGCGATCTCCTTGCCCTTACAAACTCCTTAGTTCAACTCCCCAATCTTTGTCGGAGGTTCCCAAGTGACACCTAGCCAATCTAGGAGACACCACTCTCCAAGAAGTAACAAATGGTGTGTTGATGATGAACTCCTTGCTCTTGTGCTTCAAATGATAGTCTCCCCAACACTCAACTCTCTCTCATAAGATATGGATCTGGTGGAAAGAAGATTTGAGTCGAAAGCAACTTGGGGAAGGCTAGAGATCAAGATTCATTTGGTAGGAATGGAATATCTTGGCCTCAACACATGAGTAGGTGGTTCTCTCTCAGAACCGGTAAGTTGGAAGTGTAGGTTTGTTCTGATGGCTCTCTCCACGAATGAAGAGGAGGTGGAGGGGTATATATAGCCTCCACACAAAATCTAACCTTTACACACAATTTACCAATCTCGGTGGGACCGAATCAATAAACTCAGTCAGACCGATTTAGTAAACCTAGTGACTGTTAGGATTTTCGGTGGGACCGACATGCAACTCGGTAGGACCGATATGATTAGGGTTAGGGCATAACGTAATCTCGGTGAGACCGATTACACAAACTCGGTAGGACCGATTTTGGTAATTAGCTAACCAGAGAGTTGGTCAGGTAAACTCGGTGGGACCGATTTGCTCTTTTCGGTGAGACCGAAATGTTACAAAAAGGAAAGAGAGAGTTTACATTGCAATCTCGGTGGGACCGATCGCTCACTTCGGTTAGACCGAAACGTTACGAAGGGAAACAGAGAGATTACAATCCCATCTCGGTGAGACCGAGATCCCTATCGGTGAGACCGATTTGCCTAGGGTTTGTGGCAGTGGCTATGACATCTGAACTCGGTGGCGCCGGATAGAAAGAATCGGTGTGACCGATTTTGGCTTTAGGTTTAGGTCATATGTGGATGTGAGAAAGTAGTTGAGGGTTTTGGAGCATATCACTAAGCACATGAAGCAAGAGGCTCATTAAGCAACACCTCATCCCTCCTTGATAGTATTGGCTTTTCCTATAGACTCAATGTGATCTTGGATCACTGAAATATAAAATGAAGAGTCTTGAGCTTTTGAGCTTGAGCCAGTCCTTTGTCCTTGATATTTTGAGGGATCCACTTTCATCATCCATGCCATGCCATTCATTGAGCTTTCTTGAAATATATGTCTTGGAATAGCATTAGCTCAATGAGCTATATGTTGTTATGAATTACCAAAACCACCTAGGGATAGTTGCACTTTCAATCTCCCCCTTTTTGGTAATTGATGACAACATATAGATCAAAACTTCGACATATGATAATAAGATTGAAAAAAAAACATCGTCGCTTTGAGAAGTATGTGATAAGCAAGAGCTCCCCCTAAATTTGTGCATAATTTAAGATTTGCTTTGGACTTCAAATGCACAAGGAAATAGGCTCATGGGTTACTCTTCCATGTCACATACATCTTGGTGGAGCGCTCAAAATAATAAAGATTGAATACATGCACTCATCACCAAGCAAAGTGAATGATCATATAAGGATAGGTAAGATAATAACATATAATCAAGCATAAGTGTAGCTTATGATCAAACACATGATCATCAATGTCTCACAGGTAATGCATAGTATCTCAAGCAATCAAAAGCAAACAAGTTACCAAAAAAGACAAGAGAGAACAAAAAACAGCAAATCTCTCTCTCTCAAAGCCTATGATCTATACATTTTTCTCCCCCTTTGGCAACAAGTTACCAAAAAGTTCATAGAAAATGCATAGTGCTAGATCGTCTCTCAGGCTTGGTCTTTAGTTGGTGGTGTAGAGATGGCTCCTTGGACGAAGACTTCAGTTGATGTAGAGGGAGCTGGAGGAGTTGGAGCTGGAGCTGGTTGCCCTGGAGCTATAGGAGTTGTAGCTGGTGCAGATGATGTAGCTCTTGTGTCTGACACAGGCACTATAGCTGAACTCTGAGCTCTAGGCACTCTGGCAAATGCATCTGTGGTTGTCTTGCCCTTCCTCTCCTGCATGTCATCCTGCAGCTGCTCCACAACTAACTGAATCTCAGTTACTTTGACATCAAGATCATAGAATTTTTGTTCCATGATCCTTTCCAGGCTCTCCTGGTTTTGAGTTAGGGTGGCCAACTGAAAGGATCGAGAGATGGACCTAGAGGGGGGGGGTGAATAGGTACAATTACAAATTTTAATTATTACTTGGCAATTTTTAGGCAATAATGCGGAATATGAAGATGAGCCTAACAATGGCATGTGAGCACAAAGTACTAAGCAAATAACACAAACACGTAAGTAGACAAGCACAATATAATGTACGCAAGTGTAAAGAGACAAGTAACCACAAGTAGAGAGTTAAGGTTAGGAATAACCGCAACTCTGGGAGACGAGGATGTAAGCCGATGTTCACTCCCTTGGAGGGGAGCTAGTCACCGTTAGAGGGATGGATGTTACCACGAAGGCACACCAACGCCACGAAGGCTCACCCTATTCTCCCTTTGAGACAACACCACGGAGGCGTTTCTCAACCACTAGTGGTAGACCTTGGGGTGGTCTCCAAACCCTCACAAACTTTTCCGAGGGTAGTCACAAAGTTCGATTCCTCTCCGGATGACTCCTACCGCCTAGGAGTCTTCAACCTCCAAGAGTAACAAGAACAATGGGGAAATGCTCAAAACTTGCTCAAGTCATGAATTCCTTTGGTGCAAAGAAGGGGAAGAAGTGGATCTATCACTTGATTGGAGAACTTCTCTCAAAATGCTCCTAGAACACTTGGAATCTAGGATTTAGTGTGGATGAATGAGAGAGAGAGTGAGGAGTGTTCTTGTGAGGCTCAAAGTGAATGGTCAACCCTATCCCGTGGAAGGGAAGGGTGTATATATAGGTGGTGGGAAAAAGTGGCCGTTTGGGGTACAGGATGGCCGGACGTCCGGAGAACGTTGGATGTTCGGAGGCCCAAATGGGTCCGGACGTCCGACAGTCATCGGACGACCGGCCGCTATGAAAAGTGTGACCCACAATCCAGTGTACAGGATACGGACGTCCGAGCGGGGCCGGACATCCGTAAGAATGCTTCTGATGTGAAAGTGTCGGACATCCGGAGGGTTCCGGACATCCGTAAAAATGTTTCTGTTGTGGAAGTGTCGGACGTCCGGAAGTGTCCGGACGTCCGGGCAATCAGGAAGGACCGGACGTCCGTAGAACACCGGACGTCCGAAGGCATGGTATATATATAGCAACTTTTGAGCAAGTTTTTCACAGATCCATCGATCCCCTCTTAATAGTGCGGGATCCCTATACTCAAGAACAAACCATAAATGAAGTCAACATCTTGTATCTCCATTCTTGAGTTATATGCTTTTGTCCCTAGTCATGATCCATGCACACGGTCTTTGGAACATAATCCTGAGATATACTTGATAAACATGATTAGTCCCGAGCATATGTGTTGTCATCAACATCAAAATATGATTAAGGGCATGATTGCACTTTCAATCTCCTCCTTTTTGGTAGTTGATGACAACTCATATGCATACTCATAATAGTAATCGGAAGTATTTGTTGTGGAGCTCAATAACCATAATAAGAATAAGTAGCGAGCGAGCTCCCCCTCAAAGTGATACCACAGATACTACTAAAAACAAAAATGATGAGGGCTCCCCCTCAAACTGATGCCACGATAATCAAGAGTTACACTTCATATGGATTCACCAAATCTCAGATTCAACAAACTCATAACATAGTTCAACAACTCATAACATAGCTCATAACATAAATCAACAACTCATAACATAGTTCAACAAACTACTCATAACATAGGTTCGATTACATAATGAGCTAGAGTAATGCATATGGAGCCTACTCCCCCTTTGGCATCAAGTATCCAAAGAAAAGAACTAGGGGGACTGACATAACAGTATTAAAGATCATCCTCATCATCATCATCATGAACACCACTGCCACCAGCCTCGTCGAAGAAATCAACCCACTCAGGACCGGAGGGAAAACCAAAATCAGAAGGGGGATCGGCAGGAAGACGCTCATCGTCACTCACATCATATACGCCTGAGTCTCTCAGACGAGCCTTCAGAGCGTTCTTGGAAGTGACCATGCGAGTGACCACATCGTGGTGTTGGGAGCAATGGTAGGTGAACATCTTCATCATGGCTGAATGAGCCTTCCCAAGAAAACGAGCAATGCGCCCAAAGGGGGCATCACTGGAAGGAGGATGGGTAGCGTGAGAAGGAAAACTAGCGGCGGTGCGACTAGCAGTAGCGGGAGGAGGAGGAACATGGTCAGCCGCCATGTGAGGTGGGATGACCCATCTCTCATGTATATGAGTGCGTGCAATGGGAAAGAGAGCTACACTCTCGATAAATGCCTGAATAAAAGGTGCATGAGGGAAAGCCCGCTTGTGCTGGAAGCTAGCAAGGCGGATCTCATGCCATAGAAAGTGTGGAACATTTATCTTCCCTTTAGGAGATGTGAAGAGGCGATGCATGAGATCAATGCAGTAGCTACTGCAGGAGCCCTTGTCACCCATCTTGGGATAAATGGTGCGGATGACACACTGATAAATGATGTTGAACGGAAAACGCCAAATGGAGACTTGATTTAGACCCTTTTGTTTTTCAATGCTAGACAAGGATGATATGGGTCTAAGGAGATCCGCACAGACCGCAATGCCTTTGAGCTTATGGTTGGGGTCATCCTTGTGGATTTTGAACCCAGTGTCGGGAAATCCAAGTGCGGTGACAAACTGAGCATAAGATGCTGTGAGTGCAGTGTTGGAGGCCATCCATGTGACAGTGTTATTAGGAGCAAAGTAACATGTGGCATAAAACTGATGGATGGCAGCGTGGTTAAAATCGTGTTGAAAGGCGAATGGGGCAGCTAGATTTGACGACTCAATGAGCTCAATGGCTCCCGGATATTTCTCTGGATGAGTGCGAATGTGCTCAAGATCAATGCAAACATGAAGTGACAAGCCTTTAGGGATGACAATCGTGGTGAAGATGTCGGCTTGGACATTTGTGCGAAAGCGACTATCCTGAGAATCCCTAACAACAGTAAATTGATCTACATCACGACGCAATTTAAGATATGAAGATTTGGGGACCTCATTGAAACGCTTAACATGACGGCCTAGTGACAGTGGAGGCTCAATGGAGATGTGACGGGCATCACCGTGGGGTTGCACCGGAGGAGGAGGAGGTTGAATGGTTGGACGACGAGTGCCGGGCTTGGGGGCAGCGATGCGGACGCCAATCATCGGGGACGGATCCACCTCTTCAAGCTCATCCTCAAAATCTGACCCCTCCGAAGAGGAATCACTGGACGAGCTGGGAGGATGAGCGGCACGTTTTCGAGGGCGATCTTTCTCCTAGGAGTCGTCGGAGCCACCACGACGAGACGGACGAGCCAGCCCTCCGGCGACTTGCTTGCGTGCGGAGTGCTTGGACCGAGGCATCGTGACCTTGCGAGGAAGAGCACGGAGGAGCCGAGCGACGTGCTGGAGCAGGGGGTCGATGGACTGTCCGGGGAGAGAAACTCCGAGCAGAACGGGCTGGACGGGCCGGACGGCGAGTCGCAGATCTGCGGCGGGGAGAAACTCCGGCGAGGGGTACGGCGGCGGGCGACTGCGGGGAGTGGACGCACGCCAGGAGCGGCAGCGGCGGTGAACCAAGTGGAGAGGATGTGGTTGGTTGACCAAACCCTACGACGCAGTATATATAGACCCCAGTAAAAACATACGGACGTCCGGAGCCTACGGACGACCGGAGTCAGATATGCGTCCGGACGTCCGGGAACGGACGGACGACCGGAGTCTGGACCATCAACAAATAGAGGATGATAGAGATGATTCTACGGACGTCCGACGGCTTCGGACGACTGGGCAGATTGTAAGAGAAAGGTTCCGGAGTCTTCCGGACGTCCGGAGCTTCGTCGTCTAGGCCAACTTAAGGGAACCATAGTGGATTTTACGGACGTCCGGAGAGGCCGGACGACCAGTCGAAGGTAATCAGAGCAGAATATACGGACGTCCGGATGCTTACGGACGTCCGACAGTGAAATACCACACGGACGTCCGGAACCTACGGACGTCCGACGCCAGAAGTTTGGACAGGAGGCAAGAATGCAGGTGCTGATCCTAATGAGGAGAAAGGCATTTTTTTCTTTTTTTTCACAGTAAAACTTATTTATGTAGTAACTCATATCCTACCTTACTCAATCATAGCCATAGACTACAAGTGGTGGCTAATGCCACAATGTCTGAGTAGACATGACATGACACAGAAAGACTTGAACTTTAAGTGCATAGTCACTACTCCATCATGTTAAAGCACCATAGGTCTAGACCCATGGATACTTTGAGAGTGTTGGTTCTTTTTATGCATTGAGTAGGGCGAGAACATTCATGAATTGAATGTCTCCCCCTAGGTATATGCCTACATCATGACAAGATATTAGATTCGTGCATGACTGGGTACTAGATTTCACATAATGTTGTCAAGCTCCAAGATACCAAGTTCACGCCTAAGTCGACAGAACCTTGCTTCATCTAGAGGTTTGGTGAAGATATCTGCTAGTTGAAAATCTGTACCAATGTGATCAATGTGAATATCACCCTTTTCAACATGATCTCTCAAGAAATGATACCTAATATCAATGTGTTTGGTGCGGAGATGATCTTTGGGGTTCTCAGCAATATTGATGGCACTTTCATTATCACACTGAAGAGGCACATTTCTATAGGTGATACCATAATCCTTCAAAGTTTGCCTCATCCATAACAACTGAGTTGCACAACTAGCGGCAGCAATGTATTCAGCTTCTGCGGTAGAGAGAGCAATACAATTTTGTTTCTTCGAGGACCAACTCACCAAGGATCGTCCAAGAAACTGACATGCACCGGATGTGGACTTACGATCCACTTTATCTCCAGCCCAATCCGCATCCGTGTACCCAATGAGATCAAACTTAGCATCCTTGGGGTACCAGAGGCCCAACTTTGGGGTGTGAACAAGGTATCTAAGAATATGCTTAACCTCCTTATGATGACTTTCCTTAGAGAAAGCTTGAAATCTAGCACACATGCATACACTGAACATGATGTCTGGTCTAGATGCACAAAGATAAAGCAATGAACCAATCATAGAGCGGTAAGTAGATGGGTCGAAAGGAGTACCATTTGTGTCTTCAGTGAGAGTGATTTTGGTTGGCATGGGTGTCTTGCATGGACTAGCGTCAGACATACCAAACTTTTCTAGAATATCCTTGAGGTACTTTGCTTGAGATAAGAAAATCCCTTCTTGAAATTGTTGAATTTGAAATCCGAGAAAGAACTCCAAATCCGTATTGAGTGACATTTCAAAATTCTTGGTCATTGAACCCGCAAACTTCTTGCACAAATGAATGTTAGGAGAACCAAAAATGATGTCATCTACATAGATTTGGCATAGAATCAAATCACCCTTATCCCTCTTAGTAAAAAGAGTGGGATTGATCACCCCTCTCACAAAACCATCATCGAGTAAAAACTTCTTCAAATGATCATACCAAGCACGAGGTGCTTGTTTGAGGCCATACAAAGCCTTATGAAGTTTATACACATAGTCTTCGTGAAAGGGGTCAACGAACCCGGGTGGTTGTGACACATAAGGAAAGCACTCTTCACATCCATTTGATGTAATGTAAAACCATTGAAAGCGGCATAAGCAAGTAAAATGCGAATGGATTCAAGACGGGCAACGGGGGCAAAGGTCTCACCAAAGTCCAAACCTTCAACTTGTGAGTACCCTTGTGCCACTAACCTTGCCTTGTTTCGGATGATGACACCATTTTCATCTTGCTTGTTCTTGAAAATCCATTTTGTTCCAATGACGTTGTGCTCGGTGGACGACCTCTTGACTAGTGACCACACTTGGTTGCGTTCAAAACTGTTCAACTCTTCTTGCATAGCAACAAGCCAATCGTTGTCCATCAATGCCTCATGTACCTTGAGTGGTTCAATACTAGACACAAACGAGAAGTGAGCACAAAAGTTTGTCAAATGTTTACGAGTGACTCTACCTTCCGAGATGCCGGTGAGGATTTTGTCAACATCAACACGACCAGCCACTCGAGGCATGATGGAGGTGAGGGTTTCACGAGGTTCAACTTCATGTCCATCATCCACATCTTCAACATATGGATCATTCACGTGTGGAGGAAGATCTTCTTGTTCATGTTGCATTTGTTGAGGTTCGTCATCCATGATTGGACTTTCTTGTTCTTGCTCTTGATGATGATCTTGTTCTTGATGGTTATCATTAAGTGAGACTTGATCAACCTCATCAACTTGGGCTAAGGGTATAGGTTGAACAATAGGAACTTGTGTTGGTATGGATGTTGAAGTAGTTTGATGATGCGTGAGACCTCCATCTTCTTCTTCATCATCATGAGGTTCTTGTTCCATAGGAAGAAGTGCACCAACACCCATGTTCAAAATGTCTTGAGAAGAATCTTCTTCACCTACATCACTTAGATCAACTTGCTCCCCATGGGAGCCATTAAATTCGTCAAACACCACGTCACAAGTTTCTACAACACATCCATTGGATTTGTTGTAGACTCTATAGGCGTGAGAGTTTGATCCATAACCAACAAATATACCCTCAATTTTTTTGGATTGAAATTTTCCTAACCGTTCTCTTTTGTTGAGAATGAAACATTTGCACCCAAATACACGAAAGTACTTGACATTTGGCTTGTTTCCAGTTAGAAGCTCATATGGAGTCTTTTCCAATATAGTGCGGAGGAAGAGTCGGTTTGATGCATGGCATGCGGTATTGACAGCTTCAGCCCAAAAACTATGTGGTGACTTGTATTCATCCAACATGGACCTTGCCAATTCTACAAGTGTACGGTTCTTCCGTTCGGCTACACCATTTTGCTGAGGAGTGTATGGAGCTAAATATTGATGCTCAATCCCTTCATCACTAAGAAATTCTTCCAAGGTATAGTTCTTGAACTCAGAGCCATTGTCACTCCTTATTGCTCGGATTTCTCTGTCAAACTTGCGTTGGGCTTGCTTGGCAAAATCAATGAAGGTGATCTTCGTTTCGTCCTTGGACTTGAGGAAGAACACCCATGTATATATTGAGTAATCATCAACAATGACAAGCCCATACTTTTTCCCACCAAGACTATCCCATGAAGGAGGCCCAAAAAGATCCACATGAAGGAGCTCCAGGGGCCTTGAAGTAGATACTATGTTCTTGGGTGTGTGCTTTGATTGATGTTGCTTCCCGGCTATGCATGCACTACACACACGATCTTTCTCAAAAGAGACATTGGTTAGTCCAAGGATGTGATTTCCCTTTAAGAGATCTTGAAGATTTCTCATGCCGACATGGGCTAGCCGTCGATGCCATAGCCACCCCTTGTCAGCCTTGGCCATTAGACAAGTTGCATGGAATGTGCTCTCTTTCAAGAAATCAACCGTGTAAAGGTTGCCATCCAACTCTCCAACAAAGGCCACTTCGAGAGTATCTCTCTTAAAGACTTTCACATCCGTTAGTCCAAAGAGTGTATCATAACCAACAGAAGCCAATTGGCGAACAGAAAGCAAGTGATATTTAAGGGATTGGACAAGCATAACATTTGCAAGAGACATGTCATTGGTGATAGCCACCTTGCCCAACCCGAGTACCTGTCCTTTTGAACCTCCACCAAACATAATGCTCATGAATGGTTGAATAGCTTCCATGAAATCGTAGAGCAATTTGCTATCTCCGGTCATATGATTTGTACATCCACTATCAATCACCCATTTCACTCCACCGGAGAAGCTTACCTACACACAATTAGGACTTGGTTAGAGGCACCCATTTTGCAATGGGACCTCTCAAGTTAGTTACAAGGGTCTTAGGGACCCCAATAGCATAGAAACAGAATGCATTTCGAGGACCAACAAATTTTGCAAAGACTTCTCCATCCTTAGTCTTCCGAAGTACATAGGAAGGAGGCATGAACTCTTTAGGCTTGTTGAGAGTGGGCATGCCCCTTGTGGCCTTCCCACTCACAACCCTACCTTTCTCCTTGTGCCCTTCTCTTACAAAAGTTTCGTTTAGAGGAGTTGTGCACTTTTGGTAGGACGTCTTCTTCTTACTTGTGCTAGGGTCAAACCCAAGTCCCTCTTTGGCAAACACCTCATTGTGTTGACTCAAAATCTCATCAAGATTCTTTTGCCCTTGAGCACATGTCATGAGACCTTTCTCAATTTGAGCCTTGAGAAAATGATTTTCCTCAAGAATAGATGCTAGATCACTACTAGAGTTAGTAGCACAAGCATCAACATTTATAATAGGGGAAGAGTAAGCCTTGGCTAATGTTTCAAGATAAGTAAGTTTGAGCATCTCAAAACTCTTTCTAAGAACGGTGAGCTCTCCTTCCTTAGTCTTGAGGGACACAGATAGAAGCTCATAATCCTTAGATATAGAAGCATGAGACTTCACAAGCTTGCTTTTATCATTCATTAACTCTTCACAAGAGTCAATAGCCTTTTTCAAGGAGGCAAGATCATTAGTGTGAACATCAATGTTTGCACCAATTTTTAAGCATAGTTCATCATTTCATGCTTCCTCATATTGGACTTTCCGCTCAAGGATTTCACACTTTTCCTTTTCCTCGGTGACGAGGCTTTCGAGTTCCTTAATGGTGATGGTGTGCTTACTCACCATCTCCATAAGCATACAAAACATAGTGAGTTTCTTTCCTTTGAGGGAGCACATGAACTTATTAAGTTTAGCAATCATAGGATCATCTAGATCATCATCCTCATAGCTATCCTCCGCATCAAGGTACTCATCACTAGGAGAAGAAGTTGTGAAAAGAGGAGGATTTGATCATGGAGTTACCTTCACCTTGTCAAAAGAGCTTTGGTCTCTCCTTCTTTAACCATGGCCTTTGCCATTAGGCACTTGTGAGCGTTGCCCTTGTAATCTTTCATGTAGTTGTAGGTGACCCCGTCACCACTCTTGTTTACTAACCTCAACGTGTTTTGAGAGTCTTGAGCAACTCCGGCAACACCACTAACATCATCCGGATCAGATTCTTCTTGAGCAACCATTGCCATTCCATCTCTCTTCTTGAGCTTGGAGTTCAAAGGATTTGGCAACTTCTTCTTGGGAAAGGTCTTGGGAAACCTTGGTTTATCTTCTCTCTTCTCATAAGGGCACTCGTTGGAGAAGTGACTGGTTTCTTCACAGTTGTAGCATTTTCTCACTTTCTTCTTTTGAAATCTTCCCTTGAATTTTCCGGCGCTAAACTTCTTGACAAAAAGAGCCATGTCTTCATACGAAGGGCCCTCGTCAGAGTCAATCTCATTACCATCTTCATCCTCATCATCATCTTCTTCTTCTTCACTTTGCTCATCTTCACATACTTGCTTGGCCTTCAATGCAAGATTGATTTTTGATGATGGGGAACCATGCATGGCAAGATGTTTTGTGGCATTGGCCTTTGACTCTTCAAATAGTTGGAAGGTGGATATGATGTCATCTGTAGTCATTTCCTTGAAGGTATGGTGTTGTCTTATGTCCCACACCATTTGATGATGATATGGAGCAAGAGCATGAAGCAACTTATCCACAAGAAACCTCTTAGTCATATTGAATCCATCTTGAGTCTTGTCACACTCACATGACTCAATATCCGCAGTCAGAGTCATGAGACGCTCAAGGAGTTGATTGGGGGTTTCACCTTTTTCCATACAAAATTTTTGCAATTGCCCCTTGGCAATTTCATATTGAGCACTCCGGAGGGTAGAAGTGCCAGTCCTGGATCGTATAATACTTTCCCATAGTTCCTTGGCACTTTTGATGTGTATGAACGGTCTCCTTTGCTTTTCATACATACCTCTCCTTATACACATGATTGCCGTGTCATTGAGGTTCTTGTCATATATTTCTCTTGGTGTGGGGTTCTTTGGATCAACCACATGATAGCCATACTCTATAATCTCCAGCATCTCATCGTTTCCATGTCGAAGATGATCCTGCATAGCAACTTTCCACAATGCAAAATCGGTAGTAGCAGTAAGTAAAGGAGGTTTGCCTTGAGGGTTATATCTTGGTTTCTCAACCTTAGGTCTTGCATAAAGCCAAGGAACACTGGTGTGCTCATTGCTAGGAGGTTGTTGACCAAGTGATGAAGTAGGCACAGTTGGGCTCGGACTCACACCACTTGAGTGTGGTGCAAGCACCGCGGACAACGTGGCTAATCTCAGTTGGAACAAGGCCTCAAGAGAAGCATCATGCTCCTCTTTTTGCTTAGCAAGGGGCCGTTCTAGATCCTGAGACATAAAGGACTTGACTTCAGAAGAAGCCTCGCCTTTATCCTTAGGATCTACAACCAGGGGAGTCCCATCTGGGTTCATCTCGCTCTAGGGCGGTTAAGCCACAAGAATAGAGCACGAGGCTCTGATACCAATTGAAAGGATCGAGAGATGGACCTAGAGGGGGGGGGGGGTGAATAGGTACAATTACAAATTTTAATTATTACTTGGCAATTTTTAGGCAATAATGCGGAATATGAAGATGAGCCTAACAATTGCACGTGAGCACAAAGTACTAAGCAAATAACACAAACACGTAAGTAGGCAAGCACAATATAATGTACGCAAGTGTAAAGAGACAAGTAACCACAAGTAGAGAGTTAAGGTTAGGAATAACTGCAACTCCGGGAGACGAGGATGTAAGCCAATGTTCACTCCCTTGGAGGGGAGCTAGTCACCGTTAGAGGGATGGATGTTACCACGAAGGCACACCAACGCCACGAAGGCTCACCCTATTCTCCCTGTGAGACAATACCACGGAGGCGTTTCTCAACCACTAGTGGTAGACCTTGGGGTGGTCTCCAAACCCTCACAAACTTTTCCGAGGGTAGTCACAAAGTTCGATTCCTCTCCGGATGACTCCTACGGCCTAGGAGTCTCCAACCTCCAAGAGTAACAAGAACGATGGGGAAATGCTCAAAACTTGCTCAAGTCACGAATTCCTTTGGTGCAAAGAAGGGGAAGAAGTGGATCTATCACTTGATTGGAGAACTTCTCTCAAAATGCTCCTAGAACACTTGGAATCTAGGATTTAGTGTGGATGAATGAGAGAGAGAGAGTGAGGAGTGTTCTTGTGAGGCTCAAAGTGAATGGTCAACCCTATCCCGTGGAAGGGAAGGGTGTATATATAGGTGGTGGGAAAAAGTGTCCGTTTGGGGTACAGGATGACCGGACTCCGGAGAACGTCGGACGTCCGGAGGCCCAAATGGGTTCGGACGTCCGACAGTCATCGGACGACCGGCCGCTGTGAAAAGTGTGACCCACAATCCAGTGTACAGGATACGGACGTCCGAGCGGGGCCGGACATCCGTAAGAATGCTTCTGATGTGAAAGTGTCGGACGTCCGGAGGGTTCCGGACATCCGTAAAAATGTTTCTGTTGTGGAAGTGTCGGATGTCCGGAAGTGTCTGGACGTCCGGGCAATCAGGAAGGACCGGACGTCCGGAAGTGTCTGGACGTCCGGGCAATCAGGAAGGACCGGACGTCCGTAGAACACCGGACGTCCAAAGGCAAGGTATATAGATAGCAACTTTTGAGCATGTTTTTCACAGATCCATCGATCCCCTCTTAATAGTGCGGGATCCCTGTACTCAAGAACAAACCATAAATGAAGTCAACATCTTGTATCTCCATTCTTCAGTTATATGCTTTTGTCCCTAGTCATGATCCATGCACACGGTCTTTGGAACATAATCCTGAGATATACTTGATAAACATGATTAGTCCCGAGCATATGTGTTGTCATCAACATCAAAATATGATTAAGGGCATGATTGCACTTTCACCAACCCCTTCTCAATCCTCAGTGTTGATGCTATCAAGTAACCAAGCTGCTCCTGTTTGTTCTTCAAGAAATACTCAGATGCCTCCTCTTGAGTTGGCATCTTGGCAGCCTTCTCTTTCCTTGCTTTCTCCTTCTTCTCTTGAGCTTGCACTGATGATGGATCATTCTCATTCATGACAACTTGATTGTCCTCAAAGTCTGGATAGAGAGGAAAATGTTCCTTATTCAACTGATACTTTCCTGTGCCCATTTTTGAGTTTATCAACTCCTGAATCTGTGGGGCATATCCACAACTTCTCTTCTGATCTGCTGCAGTCCTCTTAATGGTTTCTACCATAAGGCTCATGACCTTGAATTTTTGGGGCACATAAAAAATGTGAAGCATGTTGATTGCATGCCCTCTTATCATGTTGTGGTCACCTGATTTGGGCAAAATAGTGTGCCTTAAGATCCATTTGATCATAGGCAGCCCTGACAGAAGAAAATGGACTGACCCAAATGAGAATGTCTCAAGGGCTTTGTCTGGGATCTCTTTGTACATATGCGACATAGAATTGTGTCCCATCTTCTTCTTGGCATATATATCCAAATCATCTTCACTCTCCTTTGGGGCATTGATCAGATTTGCCCATTCCTCTATGGTTGACTGATATCTTGTTCCTTCAGACATCCAAACTATCCTGCCATCTGGATAGAAGTGTGCTGTGGAGTAGAATTGCATAATGAGTTCATCATTCCAGTTGGTGAGCTTCTGCCCAACAAAATCTGCAACTCCACAAGCAATGAAACTGTCTTGCACTCCAGGATAGTGTTCTTCATTTTCCTTTATGTAGGTCTAGTCGACCCATCTCATATCACACACTATAGGCTTCTTGTCCAACAAGATTGTCTCATAGAAGTCCTGCTGCTCCTTGGTGTGGAACCTGTAATCTACAGCAGTCCTTCTCCTGGTGGAATATGGATCAGACAATCTCCATAGCCTCAACCCTGAGTCTTTCCTGATCTTCATGTTCTTAGCCATAGGATGAGCATCATTGTGGTCTGGAATCTTGGGTTTGAGCTTTCTTAGGACCTGCCCTTCTTCATCTTCCTTAGCATCAACCTCAGGCATTGGGGCCTTGTTCTTCTCAGCTGCTGGTATACTCCTGGTATTTCTCTTTGGTGCAATCTTGGGCTTGGGGGCAGCTTTGGGTGCTTCTTTGGGCTTTGATGTTGCAGCCCCTGACTTTATTGCATCACCCATAAGCTTCTGGGCCTTTGGTGCCGGTGCAGCAACCTATTCTTCCTCTTCCATCATGGAAGGTTGACCAACAACTCTGGTCATGGTCTTCTTGACCCTTTCCTTCCTTTTCTTTCCTTCTACAGCTGGCTCTTCAGGCATCTCAGGTTCTTGAGTTGATCCTCTGGCTTTAGACATTGGCTGTCTCCTTGCTGGCCTTTTGATCTTCATGCCTGGCTTTGCTGCAGTTGAACTGAGCACCTTCTTGAGCACTACCTTCTTGGAAGTAGCCTCATCTTCTGCTGCCACATAGTCCTCATCCTCTGAGTCTGAGGTTCTCTTCCTTCTAGCTCTTGTGGCTGCTTTGGGAAAATTGCTTGGAGTGCTTCTTCTCCCTTCATCTGAAGTGCTTGAGGGACTAGTGCCCTCACTCATGTGAATCTGCTCTTCTTCCCTGTTCTGACTGTCACTATGGTCTGACATGCTGCAAATCACTGACTGCTGACCCTGTGAATAGTTATAGTTGAGACAGAGTGGATGAGCATCACAAAATGCAGAGATTTTTGCAAAAAAAAGATTTAAAAACTTAGTTTTAGTTTCCACAGAAAGCATTTCGGATCTACCGATTTTCAAACTCGGTGACACCGAAGCAGTTTTGGAACCTAAACTAGTGATGTCGGTCAGACCGAGTCACAGTTCGGTGGCACCGAGACTGCTAGGGTTTCACAAAGTTCTAAAATCGGTCACACCGATTTGTAATTCTCGGTCAGACCGAGACTTACTAGTGCAATGGCATTAGCCAAGTCGGTGGGACCGAGTTTTTCAACTCGGTGGGTCCGAAATGGTTTCGACGGAAACCTAACCCTAAATTTTCGAATCACATCTATTCTAAGGATCACATTGGCTGGATAGGAGTGTTTCAATCATGGCAAGATGCATTACGAACACAATGTGCTGAGAATCAGATGAGGAAAGCACTGTGATTGAGTTCATACCCTAGTTCGGCGGTGAACTCGCTACGGCGGCAACGGTGGAGAAGAAATCCGTTGACGGCGGTGGAGACAAGCGACAGGAGGCGGCTGGCGACGAAGTCGACGATCCGTAGACCTAGTAGGCAGAGCGAGCTACGTGCGGGCGAAGGGGTTTGGAGGAATTTCCAAATTTTTGCCCGTGTCTATATATAGCCCGACACTGTCGGTGTGACCGAGTTGAACAACTCGGTGGCACCGAGATGCACAACTATTAACAGTTACAGCAACTCGGTGTGACCGAAAAGTTTATATCGGTTGCACCGAGATTGAAAACCTAGATCGACTTAGTGATCTCGGTGGGACCGAAATGGAGGAATCGGTCAGACCGAGAATCACAAAGAAGTTTTGGAGTTTAAGTCTATGACGAATCGGGGACTCCGAGTGCTCCTCACACAGAGTGGTTCGAATCTAACTTGATCAAATTTTGTGATGTAGCATGAATAGAGTTTGAGACGAGAAAAGCATAGATAGCTAAAGAAGGTTCTTAGGCATTCTTGTCCATCCACTTGGCCAAAAGAAGAAAGAACCAAACAGTCAAAACAACAAGTGGATGTCCTTGAATGAGTAAAAATATGCACCAACATGCTCACACAATAAGATGGCAAATGAAATATGTGGCAAAGCATGCACAACCAATTCTAGCATCTATCAAACAATTGGCGATGACTAGGTCATCTATATATGAGTATATTGACTTAGGAGTCAAATGAGAACATTTGATCATAGGTCATACTCATCGTTTAAGATCAAGTGGGGTTACCACTTTTACATAATGCATTAATGTGTTCACACCATTAGAGTTGCTTTGACTCAATTCTTTGAGTTAAGCTCCCCCTAGATGTGAGATCCCCCCTTAGAGGGATGAACTAACCTTGGGTTTTGTCGATGATGACTTCATGTAGGTGTTGAAGATGTAGATGCTCAATGTTGATGTAGATCATTTGGAGCAATCCTTTTGAGGAGTTGCACTTTCAACTTGCCTACACGGGTTAGTCCCACAAGGAACAAACAAGAATATCCATAGACATAGAGTGATGCACACACAAGATGATGTCCATGAAAACATTAGGTTACCTTGTCCCTTGCCTTACCAACAAGAGGGTTTGTGACTCCTTGAACTAGTGCAAGATGTGAAAGTTGATTGCACTTGTTCTTGCCAAAATGATATGAGTGAAGAATGTTGGTGGAGTCACCCTCAAGAACTCTCTAGTTCTTCTTCTTCGGGATCCACATCATCTTGATGGGAATCCTTGGAGTTGTAGTTGTACTTGATGAAGTAGAACTTGACGTAGTCTTGGGGACTGAGGGAGTCCTGGATTAGGGGGTGTCCGGATGGCCGGACTATGACCTTCGTCCGGACTCCCGGACTATGAAGATACAAGATTGAAGACTCCGTCCCATGTCCGGATGGGACTTTCCTTGACGTGGAAGGCAAGCTTGGCGATACGATATGAAGATCTCCTCCCATTGTAACTGACTCTGTGTAACCCTAGCCCTCTCCGGTGTCTATATAAACCGGAGAGTTTTAGTCCATAGGATGAACAACAATCATACCATAGGCTAGATTCTAGGGTTTAGCCACTCCGATCTCGTGGTAGATCTACTCTTGTACTACCCATATCATCAATATTAATCAAGTAGGAGTAGGGTTTTACCTCCATCGAGAGGGCCCGAACCTGGGTAAAAACATCGTGTCCCTTGTCTCCTATTACCATCCGCCTAGACGCACAGTTCGGGACCCCCTACCCGAGATCCGCCGGTTTTGACACCGACATTGGTGCTTTCATTGAGAGTTCCTCTGTGTAGGCGCCTTTTAGGCCCGATGGCTTCTTCCCTCGTCAATCGCGATGCGGTCCGGGATGAGACTTTTCTCCCCGGACAGATCTTCGTATTCGGCGGCTTCGCACTGCGGGCTGACTCGTTCGGCCATCTGGAGCAGATCGAGAGCTACGCCCCTGGCCATCAGGTCAGGTTTGGAAGCTTGAACTACACGACCGACATCTGTGGGGATTTGATCTTCGACGGATTCGAGCCACAACCGGGCTCACCCTCAAAGATATGAGTGAAGAATGTTGGCGGAGTCACCCTCAAGAACTCTCTAGTTCTTCTTCTTCGGGATCCACATCATCTTGATGGGAATCCTTGGAGTTGTAGTTGTACTTGATGAAGTAGAACTTGACGTAGTCTTGGGAACCCACTTGACCAAGGCCTTAGGTGCTTCTTCAAATGCATCAATCTCCTCTTGAAGCTTGTCCTTGCCTTTATGGTCTTGTGGTGACAAATCATCTTGAGCTTGTGTTCCCTTGAAAGAAGTAGGATCATACTTCTCTTGCTGAGGAACAAACTTCATCTTGGGGTATTGATCTTCTTCCCACTCAACTCCATTGGCATTGAACTTTCGTTCAAAACCAACACCTTGATTCTTCCGGTGCCTTCCTTGCTTGCGTACAATTTCTTCGAATTGCTTACTCCTGGCAAGGCTCTTGTATACACCTTTCTCTATAATTCCCTTCAATAAGCCATTTTCTTGCTCAAGTGTAACTTGGCTAAGAGAATCATTAGTGGAATCAAGAGAACTACTAGAAGCAACAATATTGGATTTAGCATAGTTATTGTTACTACTAGAGGAAGAATCTTTCTTGTTCTTGATACTAGACTTGACTTGAGGCATGTAAGTAGATAAGAGTGAACGCTTGGCAATATAAGAAGAACTTTTCTTGCGAAGATCATCATTGATTGCCTTTAAGAACTCATGCTCTTGCTCAAGATTGAGCTTTTCAAAGCGTAACTTCTCATGAGCCCTTAAAAGTTCTCGATGATTTTCGAAGATAGTTTCATGAGCTAACTTAAGAGTGTTTAGTTCTTTAGTTAGAAGCTCAATCTTCTCCTTATCATTGTCATTCGTTTTATCTTGTTTAGCATGATTGATTGACGTTTCATCATAGTATTCATCACTAGAGTTGTCAATAAGTAAATCATCATCACCTAGCAAGTCATCTTCATCACTATTGAAATCAACATACTCGGGATGTGTTACCTTTGGACCTTTGGCCACGAAGCATCTTCCAATTCCTTCATTTGGTGAGTCAAATATGTCGTAGGAGTTGGTTGACACAAGTGCTAGACCGGCAACACCTTCATCTTGGGTATGTTCAGAGTCGGAGTGATAGCTTCTCTCGGAGTGATGTTCAAATTTGGAACTGGATACCCATTCACCAACATGAGCTTGATGTCTTTGTTTTATGTAGCTCTTTGATGACTTGTCCTTCCTTTTTGAATCTTTGCTTCTCCGTGAGGGTCTTCGTTCATAACGATCATCTCTACTCCTTCTCTCTCTTGGTGGTGATTCTTCTCTTCTACTTCTTCTTTTTGGAGAATCTTCTCTTCTTTTGTAGGGTGCCGTACACTCATTGGAATAGTGTCCGGGTCTCCCACAATTGTAGTAGTTGCGCTCTCGACTGGAAGATCTTTTCTCATTGTAGGACCTTGACTTAGAGCTTCTTTCTTTGCTTCTACTCTTGTAGAATTTGTTGAAATTCTTCACCATTAAGCTCAATTCTTCATTGAAGGTTTGTTTCTCACTTGATGATGTGGGGGCTTCACATGAGGCTTTGTAAGCACCACTTGACTTGTTGTGAAGTTCCTCTTTATCCTTGAGTGACATCTCATGAGCAACAATTCTACCAATGACCTCCGTTGGCTTGATATTCTTGTAATTGGGCATCATTTGAATCAATGTGCACACGGTATCATATTTTCCATCCAGTGCTCTTAAGATCTTCTTGATGATGAATCTGTGGGTCATCTCTTCACTCCCTAAGCCGGCAATCTCATTTGTGATAAGAGCAAGCCTAGAGTACATTTCAGCAACACCTTCACCATCCTTCATTTTGAACTTGTCAAGCTGACTTTGGAGCACATCCAACTTGGATTCCTTGACGGAGTCGGTACCTTCATGCATATCAATCAAAGTGTCCCAAATTTCCTTTGCATTCTCAAGACGACTGATTTTGTTGAACTCATCAGGGCACAATCCGTTGAAGATGATATCACAAGCTTGAGCGTTGTATTGCAGCATCTTCAATTCTTCCGCATTAGCTTCACGGTTCGGCTCTCTCCCAACAAAGAATTCACCTTGCAAGCCAATACAAATAATAGCCCAAATGGCGGGGTTATGTCCGAGAATATGCATTTTCATCTTATGCTTCCAACTAGCAAAATTAGTTCCATCAAAGTAAAGACCTCTACGGTGATAATTTCCCTCGCTAGACGCCATACTCTCCTAGGTTGTGAAACCAAGGCTATGACCACCAAAAGCTATGGAAATCAAAGCAAATGGAGACCAAGGCTCTGATACCACTTGTAGGACCTTGAAGTATGTCTAGAGGGGGGGGGGGGTGATTAGACTACTTGACCAATTAAAAACTTAACCTTTTCCCAATTTTAGAATTTGACAGATTTTAGCAACTTTGGACAAGTCAAGCAATCATCACACAAATCAAGCAAGCATGCAAAGAGTATATAGGCAGCGGAAATTAAAGCATGCAACTTGCAAGTAAGTAAAGGGAAGGGTTTGGAGGATTCAAACGCAGTTGGAGACACAGATGTTTTTGGTGTGGTTCCGATAGGTGGTGCTATCGTACATCCACGTTGATGGAGACTTCAACCCACGAAGGGTAACGGTTGCGCGAGTCCACGGAGGGCTCCACCCACGAAGGGTCCACGAAGAAGCAACCTTGTCTATCCCACCATGGCCGTCGCCCACGAAGGACTTGCCTCACTAGCGGTAGATCTTCACGAAGTAGGCGATCTCCTTGCCCTTACAAACTCCTTGGTTCAACTCCGCAATCTTTGTCGGAGGCTCCCAAGTGACACCTAGCCAATCTAGGAGACACCACTCTCCAAGAAGTAACAAATGGTGCATTGATGATGAACTCCTTGCTCTTGTGCTTCAAATGATAGTCTCCCCAACACTCAACTCTCTCTCATAAGATTTGGATCTGGTGGAAAGAAGATTTGAGTGGAAAGCAACTTGGGGAAGGCTAGAGATCAAGATTCATATGGTAGGAATGGAATATCTTGGCCTCAACACATGAGTAGGTGGTTCTCTCTCAAAACTGGTAAGTTGGAAGTGTAGGTTTGTTCTGATGGCTCTCTCCATGAATGAAGAGGAGGTGGAGGGGTATATATAGCCTCCACACAAAATCTAACCGTTACACACAATTTACCAATCTCGGTGGGACCGAATCAATAAACTCGGTCAGACCGATTTAGTAAACCTAGTGACCATTAGGATTTTCGGTGGGACCTGTTGGGGATATACATAACAGGTAGGCCCACGAAGGGTCGAAATATCATGAAGCATGGGGTCCACACAACATGTGGGTCCAGGTCAATTTCATACAAGCATACTATTCACTCGACCAAGCAACATACCATCCACTCGGATGACAGTTCACCACTCGACCGTACGACTCACTCGGATATACGAAGGCCAGCAGGCAGCAAAGCAGTCGGCATCTTTCTAATAGTGAGGGCTTAATGGTGGACTGGCATTATGGCATTCATACCCCACTTTGTAACGTAGGAGGTGAGGGGGTGGCGCACTCTATATAAGCCACCCCCACCACTAGACTAAGGGGGTTCTTCTTCCACCTCTCTCTCTTTTCACCATTAGTCTCAGGACTTAGCTCAGGCATGGGGATCCGTTCCTCTCTCTCACACACATTGTAATCTCCGGATATATACTCAGATAAAACAAAGCCTCTCCGGAGCACGAGACGTAGGGTTGTTATCTCCACCGTGAGAGGCCCGAACTCGCTAAAACCACCGTGTCACCCATATGCATCTCGATAGATCATGCTCCGTTATACTACCCCTATTCTACTGTCAGACTTAGAACCACGACAGTTGGTGCCCACCGTGGGGCTTGGCGTCTATCGAGCCATGATGCAAATGGTTTTTCCTTCAAACTTCAATAGCGAATCAATTAACATCGCGAGAGAAATTGGCCGCTAGAGCTCTGGTCATCGCTCCATTCGTACAAATAAAAAAGATCAGGGAGTCCCATTCCATTCTATTTTGTTCTTTACAATCGATCTTTAATCTAACAATGGTTGTTTTTCCTTCTGTATGTACATGCGCGAGCGCGGGCAATAGCTGCAGCGCGGCCGTGCCACCAAGCATCGTTCTGACGAGCTCCATGGAGGCCGAGCTCATGGCCAGTCCGCCGTCGCCCGTCTTCTTCGTCGTCGACCACCGACTCCTCCGCCAAGTCAACCGCCGCCCGTCCGGCTTCGCTGACCTCTGGCGCATCCATCCGCGCCGGAACCATACCTCCAGCGATGTTCCCGGATCCCGCCTCTGGCCTGATGCCGATGTGGTCTCGATGATGGACGCGCACCTACCGCCGGTGTCGCAGGCGCGCTGCACTCCTCCCTCATCAGCTTCTCCAGCGTGGTCGCCGCGGCGTGCGCGCGGGTCCGGCGCGGCGCGGCAGTAGGAAGCCCGTCGCTCCTCCGGGCGCGGCGATTCTTCCCTCCGTCGCCGGCTGCTGGCCATGGTTTTCTTTTTCCCTTCAGCCATGCAAGGTGAGTGGGCTGCCTCCTCCTTGATTACGTGCATGCATATAAATGCGCCCAGTACAGGAAACGGAAGGACGTCTTCAACACCAGATTAATTAGCCGCGCCACGCAAGCTAACGGGAGGACGTCTTCAACACCGGATTAATTAGCTGCACCATGCAAGCTTTGCAATTAATCGGACTTTGGTCCATGTTTTGGAAAGCCACAGGCACCAGGCTCCAGCGCACACACACCCTGCGTTGCTTACAAGCCAGCCCAGACGCTCCGCTACTCCGAGCCGACGCGTCCTCGACACGGCCACCCACGCGTCGGCACTCCGTGGGACGCATCTACTTCGCACGGACGCCCCACGCGTCATCACTCCGCGGGACGCGTCTACATCACTCAGACACCCCGCGCATCGTCACTCCGCGGCACACGCCTACTTCACTCGGACGCCTCGCGCGTCGCCACTCCGCAGGACGGGTCTACTTCACTCGACTGCCCACGCACTATCACTCGGTTGGGCTTGACTTCATCGACATGCTCCGACCCAGCCGTCCCGCAGGTCGTCACTCAGCTGGACACGTCCTGCTCACTCGGCTGCCCCGCGCGTGCCGTACGGTTGGACACACCCTCGTCAGTCGGCCGCTCCGTACGTCACCACTTCGCGGAGCGTCTACATCATCCGGACGCTCCGCGCGTCGCCACTCTGCAGGACGCGTCTACGTCACTCGTACGCCTCGCGCGTCGCCACTCTGCGGGACGCGTCTACGTCACTCGGACGCCTCGCTCGTCGCCACTGCGCCACGCGCCTCTACTTCATCAGG
>NC_041389.1:282269524-282270958 GCF_002162155.2 Triticum dicoccoides
GTGCGTCGCCACCAGGTTGGTCACCTCATAACCACTCGACCGCCCCGTGCGTCGCCATCGGTTGGTCACCTCATCAGCACTCGGCCGCCCTGTGCATCGTCAATCGGTTGGTCACCTCATCACCACTCGGCTGCCCCGCGCGTCGCCACTCGGTTGGTCACCTCATCACCACTCGACCGCCCCGCGCGCCTTCAGACAGCTAAGTCATTTTGCATTCTGTTATTTTCGTCCCGAGTATTCCATAATTCACACATCACATTCACTCGGAGGCCACACCACCGAGTGTACCTCTACGCTCGACTGCTTATGTGACTCCCAAGTCCAACTTCCATTTTTTCACATATCATTCACGAACACCATGTGTCGTTCTTCATTTCGAGTTTGCATCGGTCCTCCGGGGCTGCAACTCAGTCGAAACACTACACTTCCATTTTATTTTAGCCAGTATTCCAACGAGTTCAGTAGGATCTCTCGCTTCGACAAGTGCGAACGAATCCTTCGCTCTTTTAGAGTTTTGCTGGTCAACGAGCAAGCCCCTTGCACTCCAAGCGGGTGTCTATGGGTGTTATTCACACAAATCATTTCAGCACACATCAAATTTCCTCAAGAAATTATTGTGTTGACTTGTGCCATTTTTTACACAAGTTACGCGATCACTCGACGGCCCTACGCGCCAACTTCATCGTTGCCCGGACTCGGTCACCATACTGGTCCTAGCGCACCACAACACTGACCTTGTCGCTCTGTTGACTTCAAACACGTCCGGCCAACCCCTCTATGGAACTCTCTTCATCGTATCAATGCTATAGACCTCGCCGAGCATGAGACAGATAAGTCTCTTTCATAATTAAACTTCACACTTCACTCTTTTGCAAGTTTGCCTCTTTCGAGCATCACTCGGAAGCTTCTCCTCATCCTTACCCAAGTCCGACTCGATGAATTGCAAATCACATTCAAAACTATATTCCTCGTATTCTGACATGTCAGTTGTCGAAGCCTGTAGCGATCGAGTACTTCATCACCAATCAGACCCTTCACTTCAACAAGTACATTCGATCCGTCACTTTGACAAATTTCATAATCACCCAGACACTCTGCGTACCATCTTCGTTCCTACTCAAATTCAGTTGTCGCACCGGTCTTGTTGCGCCACAACCACACTACACCGACCTTGTCGCTACATCAGCTTTGAAGCATCTGGCTAACTCCTTCAAGGACCATTTTTGCCACTTGGCTGGACACTTAGTCCTTCACTCGGCCACCTCGCATAGCATCACTCGGTTGTGCACATCTTCACGCCTCGGCCGTCCCGCGCGTCACCACTCGGTTTTGCACGTCTTCACCACTTGGCCGCCCCGCGCGTCGCCACTTGGTTGTGCACGTCTTCACTACTCGGCCGCCCCGCACGTCGCCACTCGGTTGTGCGCGTCTTCA
>NC_041389.1:282271190-282278373 GCF_002162155.2 Triticum dicoccoides
CACTCAGTTGTGCACGTCTTCACCACTCGGCCGCCCCACTCGGCTGCCCTGCACGTCGCCACTCGGTTATGCACGTCTTCACCACTCGGCCGCCCCGCGCATCGCCACTCGGTTTTGCACGTCTTCACCACTCGGCCGCCCCGCGCGTCGCCACTCGGTTATACACGTCCTCGCCCCTCGGCCGCCCCGCGCGTCACCATCAGTTGGACATGTCCTCACCTCTACACCCCCAACATGGGAACGACTAGGTTACTCATATGATCAAACCTCATATCACACTCTGTAGCAAGCTTACCTCCTTCGAGCATCACTCGGGGGCTACGCACGGCAGTTGGCCATGTCACCCTCAGGGGTTACGCCCATTTGGTCGACCTGTTGATCACATCAGGAATATTCTTCTGACCATACATGCTCGGTTCGCCGAAGATCTATAAGTGAAGCACGTCCACTTGGATAAATACCCCTTTCATGCAAAAGGGTAAAAATGAAGCGCCATCACTAAATACAGGCAACCTTATTCGCCGAACGTCGTTCGTACAACCACCTTGTTACGCATCCATCCGATTGATTCAATTCCAGACAAAGATATTTGCCGTGCCAACTGCATGGAGGTTTACCGAGAGACTTAAACCCTCTGCCAGACTCATCTAGTCCGACAGAGGCTCGGGGACTACACCCAGTGGGTGCACTCAGCGTGCCCCCACTGGAAGAGAACTCAGAAAGAAAGATTTTGCTCGATGCAAACCCATCTCCAGTATTACTCGACCTCCGAGTCAGAGAAGAACAAGTTCGATCAGTGCCAGCTAAGAAGAGTTTTAGTTCTCTCATACCCCCGCCGACTGCCTGCAGTCGACGGCGGTCTCGGGGACTACACCCAATGGGTGCACTCGGCGTGCCCCCACTGGAGTAATCTCCACTCGGTACGGCCTGACCAGTCCGAGTGGCGAACAACAACAAAAAGACATGCTCTAAGACTCCCGCCGACTGCCCGCAGTCGACGGCAGTCTCGGGGACTACACCCAGTGGGTGCACTCAGCGTGCCCCCACTGGAATGGTATCCACTCGGAACGGTCCGCCCAACCCGAGTGACGGCCAAACAAAAAAAAAGACACGTTCCAGGCATGAAGAAATTCCGAGTAATCAGTTACTCGATGCAGGCCCAGCTCCAAATCACTCCAAAAAAATATATTCTATAAGGCGAGTTCAACGCTCCTCCGTGGACCTGTTTTGAGCCTTCTTCTAGGACTCAAAGTGTGAAACTCACAAGTGTGGATCTAAAACCGACTCGTATTGACGTTCCTCCGGGATAAGAATGGCATCTCTCTAAGAGAGCAGTCCATGTATCAATCTGGTTGCACGGATTTGATGACACACCCATACTCAGATCACGAGTTAAACCTCTCCCGAGAGATGAACGAATGTCACCAAGTTGCTCCTCGCAGACACTTACCTCGATCAGTCGGGAAGCGTGGTGCCGGAATCCATTGAGATTTTGTTCAAACCTTGGTCGTCTGAAAGCGCGACGACATGTACCGAGTATTTCTGTAATCACTCGGACCAAACTGGGTCTTACACCAACTCGTTCTGCAAAATCGCAATCGATTCGGGGGCTAATGTTGGGGATATACATAACAGGTAGGCCCACGAAGGGTCGAAATATCATGAAGCATGGGGTCCACACAACATGTGGGTCCAGGTCAATTTCATACAAGCATACTATTCACTCGACCAAGCAACATACCATCCACTCGGATGACAGTTCACCACTCGACCGTACGACTCACTCGGATATACGAAGGCCAGGAGGCAGCAAAGCAGTCGGCATCTTTCTAATAGTGAGGGCTTAATGGTGGACTGGCATTATGGCATTCATACCCCACTTTGTAACGTAGGAGGTGAGGGGGTGGCGCACTCTATATAAGCCACCCCCACCACTAGACTAAGGGGGGTCTTCTTCCACCTCTCTCTCTTTTCACCATTAGTCTCAGGACTTAGCTCAGGCATGGGGATCCGTTCCTCTCTCTCACACACATTGTAATCTCCGGATATATACTCAGATAAAACAAAGCCTCTCCGGAGCACGAGACGTAGGGTTGTTATCTCCACCGTGAGAGGCCCGAACTCGCTAAAACCACCGTGTCACCCATATGCATCTCGATAGATCATGCTCCGTTATACTACCCCTATTCTACTGTCAGACTTAGAACCACGACAGGACCGACATGCAACACGGGTATGACCGATATGATTAGGGTTAGGGCATAACGTAATCTCGGTGAGACCGATTACACAAACTCAGTAGGACCGATTTTGGTAATTAGCTAATCAGAGAGTTGGTCAGGTAAACTCGGTGGGACCGATTTGCTCTTTTCGGTGAGACCGAAATGTTACAAAAGGGAAACAGAGAGTTTACATTGCAATCTCGGTGGGACCGATCGCTCACTTCGGTTAGACCGAAACGTTATGAAGGGAAACAGAGAGATTACAATCCCATCTCGGTGAGACCGAGATCCCTATCGGTGAGACCGATTTGCCTAGGGTTTGTGGCAGTGGCTATGACATCTGAACTCGGTGGCGCCGGATAGAAAGAATCGGTGTGACCGGTTTTGGCTTTAGGTTTAGGTCATATGTGGATGTGAGAAAGTAGTTGAGGGTTTTTGTTGGCGTTCTGGGAACGGGGGTCCCCCAGACTTGCCTGCCTGCGGCCTGCGGTGTGGCTCAAGGGGCAGCCCAGCGCGGCCCATCTTCATCAGCGCAAGCTCAAGACCCTAGCGAGGGGCCAAGCCTCACGGGGTGGATGATAGGAAACTTCCTCAGGCACGGCCTCGTCAGGCTGGCTCGCGAGGAGGCGGAGAGATCAAGGCGGGGTACCTCACGAGGTGCCCATGACGTGAGCTGTGACGACCAAAGCCAGGCGGACGCCGGCCTGCGCAGAGTCCTTGTTTCCCCTTTGGTGCAAAGGGGGCAAGCGCAGGCGAGAGTATCAAGCAAAGACAGCCATTTCGGTGCAACAAGACCAAGACCAGCAGAACGGCAGGATGGAGGTCATCGTGGAGCCCAAGCCGGCGTCACCACCAGAGCCTTTGACAGGCGAGGACCAACTTTAGTCAGGATAAGCGTACTAGATGTTCCCCTTCAAAATGGCCAATTGTTGGCGCCCTTCCCGCTCAATATTTGGGAAGAGGCCCAGGGCCTTTGCCTATAAATTGGACTAGCCACCCACAAGGTAGAGGCATCGAGAGATCATCTAGAAATCGATCGAATCATCATCTGGCAGAGCGACTGAACCCCCCCTAGCAGTTCATCGCACCAGCCAAGAACAGACCCTCGCGAGGCTGTTCTTCCTTGTATTGTTCATCTTCAGCCCAAGAGGCAATCTCCACACCACACACTGGAGTAGGGTATTACACCCGAATTGTGGCCTAAACCAGTATAAATCCCGTGTCTCTTGTGTTGTTCATTTGATAGCTTAGATCCTAGCATGGCGGTGAGGTGCAGGTAGGCAGAGGGCGAAATCTCCGCGCGCACCCCAGTGTTCGAATCTTAAGGGTCTACTGGAACCCGAAATCCGACATTTGGCGCGCCAGGTAGGGGTGCGCCGGAATTCGTGTTCCGCCGCCCTGTTCTTCCCCAACCATAGCATCCATGTCAGACGCTCGTCGGGCCCGTGCCGAGAGCTGAGCCACTCTAGCTTCCTACGTCGCCCAGACGGCCCCCGTCGGCGGGCGCCCCCGCCGTTCCCCGTCGCGTGCCGTTAACGCCGTGACCGGCCTGGCGGGGAACAAGCAGCAAGCTTCATCCTAGCATCCGTCCATGAGGCGGGACGACCGCACTGCTACTCCCTCGCCCGCTCCGGCTGGTTCTTTGTCCCACGCGCCCCACGCGGCCATGGAGGCTCGAGCTGGGCTCACCGCAGCAAACGAGCTCCTGCGCTACCGCCCTGTCGACGACGTCTACGAAGAGTGGCTCGACCGCGTCGCCGAGCTCGTCCGCGCCGCAGGGGGATCCCCTGCGCCGTCCATCTCGCTGCACCGCACCCCGCCCCGCGCGGGCGATGAAGCTCCGAGGGTGCCTCAGCCGCCTCCTCCCCAAGAAGGTGCCCTGGCCCCAAGGCGCGTGGCCCCTGGGTGGAACCCTCTCCTTTCGGCGCCAGCGCAGCAAGAGCGGAGTTGACAAGAGGTCCCTCGCCCCCAAGAAGCTGCCCGAGTGCTCCCTGCTTCGCCCCGTCGCGACCACGCTCCTGTTCCAGCACGCCAAGACCCCGTGCTGCTCCCAGCTACAGCGCATGGGGACCCGCAAGACCAAGCTCTTCGTCACCCAAGGCCTCCTATGGCCACAACAGGCTGCCTCACCTTCACCATCGAGCTGCGCAGCGTCGCGTGGCCCTGCAAGTTCAAGCTAGACCTGCCTCCTCGCTACGACGGCACAGGCGACCCTGCGGAGTTCCTACAGCTCTACGAGCTGGGCATCGAAGCCGCCAACGGGGACGAGAAGGTCATGGCGAACTGGTTTCCCATGGCACTCAAGGATGGGGCCCATACCTGGCTCCTGAACCTGGCTCCTGGCACGATCTCCTCCTGGGACGAGATGCGCACCCGTTTCATCGCCAACTTCCAAGGTACTCACGACCGGCCACCCTCCATGAGCAACATGCGCCGCATCAAGCAGCAACCAGGGGAGACCCTGCAGAAGTACATCCAGCGCTTCAACAACGCACGTCTTAAGATTCCCAAGGTGACTGAGGAGGCCATCATCTCAGCCTTCTCCGACGGCGTGCGCGACATCAAGATGAAGGAGGAGCTGGCGATGCATGAAGATCTGTGCACTTCCTTGGAGCTGTTCAACTTGGCGACCAAGCGCGCCAGGGCTGAGGAGGGACGCCTTTCCCTCCTCAAGCTGCCAGCCACAGACCCAGAAGAGAAGAGATCCAAGGCCAAGGACGTGAAGCGCAAGGGGGCTGCCGTGCTCGCGGCAGAGCCCGACACCAAGCGGGGCAGAGACCAGCCAAAGTCTTTCAAGGGCAGCCGGTACTTTGTGTACCATGACCTCCACACCCACAACACCAACAAATGTCAAGAGCTCCAAGCCGTGCGAGAAGGGAGGACCAGCCGACGCCCCGACCGCAACGATCGAGGCTACGGCCGAGGAGGAGGCAGAAACGCAGGACGCTGGGAAGACCGCGGCCCACGCCAAGGGTGGCGCGATCGACCTCGCGAGGATCGCTGGCAGGGCCAGCCTTGCGAGGGAGACTTGAGGGATCAGCCTCGCGAGGATCGTCCGCAAGGAAACGCAAGCCTCCCTCCACTGCCTCCGCAGCCAAGGAGAAACGAGGACCATCATCAGGACGAGGGGGCTGGGGCTTCCAGGAGCCACGCGCGATCGCCTGCATCCTAGGCGGAGCTCAAGCCCCAGCCTCTCAGCGCATCTTCATGCAGTTTGCCCGCGAAGTGAATGCAGTCCTCCCCAAGCTCGAAGCCACACGCCCCCTCAGGTGGTCGGCGTGCGCCATCACATTCAGCTCAGCGGATCAGCTCAAGTGCGCAGCCACAGCCGGAGTCCTCCCGATGCTTTGCTCCCCGGTCATCAGCAACGTGCAAGTCACCAGGACCCTCATCGATGGCGGAGTAGGACTTAATGTCCTATCCGTGGAGACATTCAACAATCTCCAAGTGCCTTACGATCAGCTTCAGCCAACCAAGCCTTTCTCCGGAGTCACCAATGGCTCCACAGTTTCGATCGGGCAGGTTCGCCTGCCGGTAACCTTGGGGGCATGCAACAACTACCGCACCAAGCTCATCGACTTCGACGTCGCCCACATTCGCCTGCCATACAACGCCATCCTCGGGTACCCAGCTCTCGCCAAGTTCATGGCTGTGACTCATCACGGCTACAACGTCCTCAAGATGCCCGGAAGTGGCGGAGTCATCACGGTGCCCTGTGAAGAAAGAGACGCAGTGTGCTCCCTGGAGCGAGCTTTTCAGGCTGCATCACTTGAAGACCTAGATCGCGGGAGCGGGAGGCTCCCTGAAACTGCTCCCAAGAAGAAGAAGACATCGCCAGGCCCGACCCCTCAGGAGGCAGGCCCCTCAGGGTCTGCGCCTGTCCAGGGGGCACCTCCTTCTATCGCATAGGAAGGCGCACCCGGCGCCCTCCTCAAGCAGGGCTCAGGGGCTCCCCCCTGGAGGGCCACCGACCTTGCTAAGGTCACGAGGGAGGTGCTTGGGCACCACTTGGAGGCATGTTTCAGAGCATGTTTCCCCCAGGAAGGAGCAAGGCAAGGAGGGCAAAACCCTCAGGAGTTCGTCAGTCAGATCACGCAGGAGTTGCAGGAGTCAAGAGTCATGAGTGGCAGCCGCCGCTTACCCGCCGTAGCTCCCCATCCAGGCAAGGATGGTGGGCTGCGCGTCTGCATCGACATCCCATGGCTCAACCGAGCCGCCTCTCAGGAGTGCTTCTAGCCCTCACGTGTGGGGCGCTGCGAAGGCCCACCGCACAGCTACGTTCGCATGCCCTACGGCTTGCCGAACGCGGCTGCTATGCGCCAGCGCCTCATGGGAAGCATCCTGGAGGCTCAGGAGGCCAGGCGTTCAGCAGTCCTGGCGGAGATGGAGATGGTTCGCGAGGAGCCACCAGCGCCTCTGGAGCCTCCCGAGGCTCCTGGGCCTGGGGGCTCGTGAGGATCGGCTTCCACAGCCCACGACGTCCGCTGCTTCAACACCCCTTCGTCTTCAACGCTATTAGGTGACATCCTTCAAGTTTCGTTTCCAGCTGGGAGCGCCCCCAGAGCTGCACTATTCCCAGGCCGCGTGGGTCCGTCCCTACTGCATGTATCCCTTTTGTTCATGCTTTTAGCTCACCTTGTTGGTGGCGCCCCTCGGGCTGCATCATCCCCAAGTCGCTCGGGTCAGACCCATCGGCATGTACCCCTCTTGCGTTTATTTTCGGGCCATGCATTCGACCCATCATGCTTGTTATTTGATGCCTGTCAGTGGCGCCTCTTCTTCCTTCATGTCGGCCGCTTGCACGTTAAAGGGGGGGGGGTACCTGAGCATCGCGACTCAGGGCTCCTACTGGCCCTCCAGCCCTCACCCTCTGGCTTTGTCCACGACAAGCCAGCGATGGCTGAGACCCGCTCGAGGGCCGGGACCCAAGGACGTAGAGCGTCGGCATCTAACCAAGCTTG
>NC_041389.1:282278777-282282019 GCF_002162155.2 Triticum dicoccoides
CGTCAGCATCTAACCAAGCTTGCGCGTTAAAGGGGGGGTACCTGAGCATCGCGACTCAGGGCTCCTACTGGCCCTCCAGCCCTCACCCACTGGCTTTGTCCACAGCAAGCCAGCGACGGATGAGACCCGCTCGAGGGCCAGGACCCGAGGACGTAGAGCGTCGGCATCTAACCAAGCTTGCGCATTAAAGGAGGGGTACCTAAGCATCACGACTCAGGGCTCCTACTGGCCCTCCAGCCCTCACCCTCTGGCTTTGTCCATGACAAGCCAGCGACGGCTGAGACCCGCTCGAGGGCCGGGACCCGAGGACGTAGAGCATCGGCATCTGGCCAAATTTGCAGGAACACATCACAAGTTAAGGACCAGTGCCAGGCGCAACCTGCCTTGAGGTAGTGCCCCGTGAGTCCCGCGCTGGCTCACGGGTGCCCGGATACACCTCCTCAGGCCCTACCATGCCAGCCACGTGTCAGGGCGGGGCTGTACACGCCCCGGGGGCTTCTCCCGGAGGGGAGCCCCCTCCCACGCACCAGTGGAAGCACCATGCTCCGCGCTGGCTGACGACACTGCCGAGGAGCGGCTATGCCCGTACACATACAGAAGCGCTATGCTCCGCGCTGGTGATAAACAACTGAGGGTGGCCCCCGGCTGCATCAACCTCAGGGAGCCCAGAGCTCAGTGTCCGGCCTCATCGCAGCGCCTCCCCTTGGGAGTGCCGCACGAGGGGGATGGGCACGGGGGCTGCGCCTGGGTCACGCCTAGACGTACGCCACCCAACGAGGCCCCTCGGGCCTGGTTCGTCGCGCGTCCCTCCCCGAGCGGAGCCAAGGTACGAAGGCCATTTGTGCGTCAAGGGGGACTCCTGAGCATCGTGACTCAGGAGCCTAACTGGTCACGTAGCCCCTCACTCCTTAGTTCTGAAAGGCTAACAGCGGTTGAGGTATGCGCGGGGCCGGGCTCTGTAGACGTAGAATGGTAGATTCACCCACACATCTCACCTCCCTACTTGCTGTTCGTGCGCCAAGGGGGACTCCTGAGCATCGCGACTCAGGAGCCTAACTTGTCACGTAGCCCCTCACTCCTTGGTCCCGTCCTGGTTTTCGGTCGGGGCTAACGGTGGCTGAGGTATGTGCGGGGCCGGGCTCTACCGGCGTAGAACATAAGCAAGTAGGAAGAGCGCAAATCTCAAGGAATTCAAAAGCAAATATTACAGTCCATAACTGTTATCACTACACCAAACACAAGTTTAAACGCCTCCCCGAGGCACGATGCATGTTGCAGGAGCTGAAAGCAAAACAAGAGCCACGACGGAGTCATTTGTTGGCGGTGGAGCCAGCTGCAGGACCGGCAGCGCATCGCTTCGGCTTGGTGCTGAAGGCCCGGAACTTCCCCAACAGAGCCTCCGCACGACCCTTCACGGCCTCAGCAGCGGCAGCGGCAAGCTCGCCGCTCGCTGGCTCCAGCAGGCTATCGAGGTCGATGTTGGGATCGCGAAGGCAGACATGGGTAAGGACCCGCGTCAGCGCTGCAGAAGACAGGACACGCGCCTCGGCCTTAGCCGTAGGGCCAAGGCCAAGGGTGACATCTTCAAGAGCACGGACTAGGAAGGGGAGCAGCTTGGCGGGGCCGTCCTCGGTGTCGGCGAGCGGGCTCTCCAGGCCGCTATCGTAAAGCGTCCTCGGCAAGCCACGATCCTTCACCTCCATCTCTGTGAAGGCCTCGCGGTCCTCGGCGAGGACCCGCGCCTTGCCGTCCTGCTCGACCTTCCTCGCCTCCAACTCCTGCTCCCGTGCGTCCAGGCGGTCACGGAGCTTGTTAAGCTTGGTGCCCCAGTTCTTGACGGCCGCCTCGCGAGCCTTCGTGTCCTCCTCCTTCTCTTGGTGAATGCGAGCCTCCTCGCCAAGCTGGTCCCGCAGGCCCTGCGGCTCGCTCTCCAACGCCTTGCAGCGACCTTGGGCATCGGCTGCCTCCCCCAAGGCGACGTCACGAGCAGCCTTCGCCTCAATGATGGCCAGCTTCTCCTCGTCGCAAGCTGTCGAGGCCTGAACCAGCGCCGCCCGAATCGAAGCGTCGGAGCGAATCCAGCCAGAAGCTAGCTCCAAGCGCCCGACCAGCAAGCGAGGGTCGGCGCCCAGAAGATCTTGCCGCAGCCGGCCCAGTTCAGCAGCAGCACGGTCCAGGACAGTGGAAGGGGTCGACGAGACAGCAGCTGGTGGAGTAGGAGGAGAGGACGGCAGCGTAACCACACGCGGGACTTGCTGCACCCCAACAGTTGTAGCGGTGGCATCAGGCAAGGATACCTCAGGAGTCGCTTGGGCCATGGGGACTGAGCTCGCCCCAGCCAGCTCCAACAGGCCTCGCGAGGACGACCGGGCAAGAGAGGCCCGTGCCTTGCAGTCACCTTCTTTCATGGGCAGAGGCGCTGCCCCAGACGGAACCTCAGGAGCCTCCTTCAGCTTCTTCGCCGCAGGCTCCAGCCTAGCCAAGAGGTACAGACATCAAGCCTCAGCGACAGAACAGGGAATAAAACAAGAATCAAGCACTTACTAGTCACTGCTCGTGAGCTCGAGCAACCTCCGGCCGTACTTGAAGCCCGAGAGCCGGCTGCTGGGATCAACCTCGAGAGGCTCGGAAGTAGGAGGCGCGTCTGCGGGTCGCCTCGGAGCCGGGGCAGACCCGAGGGGGACCAGCCCAGTCATGTCCTTCTTCCGGATCAGGGGCAAGCTCTGGCCGCCCCGCTCGTCGCCATCCTCGTCGTCGTCGCTCAGCGAGAGGCGGAGAGCGCGGGACCTGCACCGGGGGAGGGGCGCTCTCGACTCCCCATTGGTAGCCTCGAGTCAAGCCCTTCTTCCTGCTCCTCTTCTTCCTCCTCTTCGCTGGAGTCATTGGAGGACAGATTCACCGTCGCTAGGGCCGCCAGGTCCTCGGGAACCTGAGTGGGCACGGGCCCGTTCCCATTGAAGACGCGCATGGATTCCACCACCTGCTCCCAATCATCCCGAAGGAACAGGGGTACAGGGGCGCCCTCCAGCCTCGCCACGTCCCCTCCGACCAAAGACTGGAGGACCGCGGTCAGATCTTCGTCGACCAAGACCGCGGGGCTCAGGCGGGGCCTCCACAGCGGAAGCGAGTACTTACGAAGCGGGGCCACCTGGTGCTCCAGGAACTCCCTCAGGAGCGATGCGCCAGTCAGCTTCGCCACTGCCATGTTGGCCGGCCTCAGATCCGCGTCCATCTTCTCCAAC